>NC_134892.1:10281953-10286953 GCF_041734735.1 Babylonia areolata | reverse complement strand
ACTAGGCAGCTTCGACGTACGCATGTACTGCAGGGGGCAAACCTGATGTTCGCATTACTGCAAGTGGTAAATCTGCCGTACACATGTTTGTAATGCGCTTGGAGCTTGGGCTCAGACCGAGGATAGGCGCTGTATAAGAATCCATATCATCTGTTGTGCAAATGACCCCAGGTCATCATCATCATCATCATCATTATCATCATCATTATCATCATCACCATCATCATCACCATCATCATTATCACCACCATCATCATCATCATTACCATCATCACCATCACCATTCCCACCACCATTATCATCACCATCATCATGATCACCGTCATCACCACCATCATCACCATCATCATCATCACCACCATCATCACCACAACCATCATCATCACCATCATCATCATCACCATCATTATCATCACCATCATCACCACCAACATCATCATCATCATCATCACCACCACCACCACCATCATCATCATCATCATCATCACCACCATCATCATCATCATCACCATCATCATCATCGTTATCATCATCATTATCACCATCACCACCATCATCACCACCACCACCATCATCATCATCATCATCACCACAATTACCATCACCATCATCACCATCATCACCATCATCATGTCTTACCATGACAGATGACCTGTTCTCTTCCAGCTGTTCCACAGAGACTTCGTCGTAAGGGTGTGAACGGGGAGGTCGTGGGTTGGGTCTGTTGGCGGCGATCTGATCATCGGAAATCTCGTCATACGGGTGGTACCTGGGCTGTTCTGTGAGGCAGACAGAGGATTCGGAATGGTTTTATTCACATCAGCCCCAAGTGAAGGGGTTCACATGAACATATGCTACAAGTCATGAGTGCAGTGATGGCCCAGAAGTAACGCGTCCGCCCAGGAAGCCGAGAGAATCTGAGCGCGCCGATTGGAATCACGCCTCAGCCGCCGATATTTTCTCCCCCTCCCTCTACTAGACCTTGAGTGGTGGTCTGGACACTAGTCATTCGGATGAGACGATAAACCGAGGTCCCGTGTGCAACATGCACTTAGCGCACGTAAAAGAACCCACGGCAACAAAAGGGTTGTTCCTGGCAATAATTCTGTAGAAAAATCTACTTCGATAGGAAAAACAAAAACAAAAACAAACAAAAAAACAACAACAACAACAACAAAAAACTGCATGCAGGAAAAAATACAAAAAAAAAAAGGGTGGCGCTGCAGTGAAGCGACGCGCTCTCACTGAGAAGAGCAGCCCGAATTCCACACAGAGAAATCTGTTGTGATATAAAGAGAAATACAATACAATACAATACAATACAATACAATATAAAAACAAGGTGAGCAAACACTCATAAATATAGATCTATAACAAAACATAAATTTCATTCATTTAACGGAGTAGCGATTTCTTGGAGTTTGAATGCCCTACACAAAAACATGAAAAAAAATTATGAACGTCATTGGCATTACTAGACGGCATTAAGAGACTTGATTTAAACAGAGAGGGATGCGTATTGTATTTCGGTTTCATAAACATTTGACGAATATTAAAGAATAAAAAAAATAAAAAAATAAAAAAAACAACCTTAGAACTGGCCATGAAAGAATGAATGAATGAATGAATGATCTTTAATTATGGAAGTGGAAGAAGAAAGGACATACTTTTTTTTCCATCCGACCCTTAGGGCAAAGAGAGACAGAGAGAGAAAGAGACAGAGACAGACAGACAGACAGACAGACAGAGACAGAGAAAGGCTGTTACTGAGGAAACTTGTGAGAAAATAATAATGATGGTAGTGTTCTTGTTGTTGTTGATGATGATGGTGATGATAATAATGATAATGATGATGATGATAATAATAATAATGATAATGATAATAATCATAAGAAGAAGAAGAAGGAAAGGAAAAAGAATGATGATGATGATGATGATGATGATGATGAAGGAGGAGGAAAAGAAGAAGAAGAAGAAGAGTGGTGATGATGATGATGACGAATTGTTTTTATATAGCACATAATCTGACGTAATGCAACTCAGTGCGCTGTACACACACACACACACACACACACACACACACACACACACACACACACACACACCACACCCCACTGACACAAATAAATGATTCATGCCCTAACACCGCACACACTCATAGTCACTGTCATACACAGTCATCCACACACACACACACACACACACACACACACACACACACACACACACACACACACACACACACACACACACACACACACACCACACCCCACTGACACAAATAAATGATTCATGCCCTAACACCGCACACACTCATAGTCACTGTCATACACAGTCATCCACACACACACACACACACACACACACACACACACACACACACACACACACACACCCCACTGACACAAAATGATTCATGCCCTAACACCGCACACACTCATAGTCACTGTCATACACAGTCATCCACACACACACACACACACACACACACACACACACACACACACACACACACCCCACTGACACAAATAAATGATTCATTCCCTAACACCGCACACACTCATAGTCACTGTCATACACAGTCATCCACACACACACACACACACACACACACACACACACACACACACACACACCCCACTGACACAAATAAATGATTCATGTCCTAACACCGCACACACTCATAGTCACTGTCATACACAGTCATCCACACACACACACACACACACACACACACACGGAGAAAAGAATGTGGGTGTAACAACCTCAGACTACCCCCCCCCCCCCCCCCCTGTAGGGTTGTGCCCCGGGACGTAAACTTTCAGCTCGGCCAACAACAAAGTGAAAACTGACGGATTAATGGTTTCTCCTCGCCTCTTTCAGACATTGTGCATGAAACTACCCTGTATATGTGATTTTATATGTTGCATGGCCTTGACAATGTTTGAACATGACAAATGGTAAGAAGACAGATTACAGGGGGAAGAAAGAGAGAGAGAGAGAGAGAGAGAGAGAGAGAGAGAGAGAGAGAGAGAGAGAGAGAGAATAAAGAGATGAGAGAAGGAAAAAATAAAAGAAAGAAAAAAGGAAAGACAACAGAAAGGAGAAAATTTGATGACGGAAGGAACACACACACACAAAAAAAAAAGAGTGAGAGAGAGAGAGAACAAAAAAAAAAAAAAAAAAAAAAAAAGAAGTTGGAAAGACCCTTTCAAGGATGCTGAGACTATCCTGCTCATTTGCAGAAATTTTAATCATCCACTGATTTCTAAAAAAAAAAAAAAAAAAAAAAAAAAAAAAAAGGTTTCGCCATTGCAATGGGAAGTCGTTTGCAGCTTAGTCTTTTCTGAAGGACTATGACTCTCAAACCAGGAGGCAACACTGCACTGGCTCTGACTCTTCAGTGCTGTAGCCTCGAGGGCTAGTTGGCCTTCCAGTGGGAACCATCACACCACCGACTGTCCTAAAAAAAAAAATTAAAAAAAAACAACAAAAAAACTCTTGGCCGAAAGAGTGGGGATGTAACATGGCCAAGACACTCTCCACAAAACTTGAATTCAAACCCAGATGGTTGGGACAGCAATAGAAAGCCTTCTCCTTCTTCGTCATCATCATCATCATCATCGTCATTATTATTGATTATTGATTCTAACTGGGCCAAATTTTTGGAGTGATGGCCTAGAGGTAACGTGTCCGTCTAGGAAGCGAGAGAATCTGAGCGCGCTGGTTCGAATCACGGATCAGACGCCGATATTTTCTCCCCCTCCACTAGACCTTGAGTGATGGTCTGGATGCTAGTTATTCGGATGAGACGATAAACCGAGGTCCCGTGTGCAGCATGCACTTAGTTCACGTAAAATAACCCACGGCAACAAAAGGGTTGTTCCTGGCAAAATTCTGTAGAGAAAATCCACTTCGATAGAAAAAAAAAATCCAACTGAAGGGCGGGGTGTGTGGGGGTGAGGGTCAGTTCCGACTAGTTGAAGTTACCTCCCCCCCCCATCACCCCATCCTCCCCCGTCGCCTCTCCCCCACCCAGATGGGAGTCATTCATTTCGGACAAGCCTGCATAACCAACCCCAGGGTTAATCTGGGCTAGCCAATTTTGACTCCAGGGGTAAAAAGCAACAGGGGTACAAATAAGACTACTACACCGGAACACACGTTGAATAGTAAGCATTACATATATATATATATATACACACACAAAGCATTATATTTATATGTATGTGTGTGTGTGTGTGTAGACAGATAGATATCTAAATATAGTATACCCTATCTATAGATACACGTTCGTCAGCGATAAGAACTATATATAATATATGTTATACAACGTGTGCCAAATGCGTAAATGACACAATCAATCAAAGTATATCATGCTGAAACTTATTCAAGTGAAAAAGGGGGCGGTTGGAGGTGGTGATGGTGGTGGTGGGGGGGGGGGGAGGAGGTGTTGACGTCAGCGCTCATTCAGTGTGGTCGGTGCGACGGGGGTAAGAGGTGGGGTTGAGAAAGGGGGTGGGGGTTGTGGGGGTTGTGGGGGGGGGGGGGGGCGTGGGGGAGGCCTGTGGAGGGGGAGGGGGTTGCAGGGGGCGGGGGGGTGGATGGGGGGGGGGCAAGTAGGGAGGGAGAGAGTGAGTAAGAGGGGATAGGAGAGGAAAAGAGAGAATGGGAGGAAAGAGAGAGAAAGAGAGAGGGAGATCCGCAGGGGTGGGGGTGGGGGATGGGTGGGTGGGAGGGGGCGGGGGGAGGGCGAGAGGGACGAGAGAAGAGTGAGTGGGGGGAGAAAGCGAGAGAGAGAGAGAGAGAGAGAGAGAGGGGGGGGGGAGAGGAAGAAAGAGAGGAGAGAGAGAGAGAGAGATCGAGAGTAGGTGGGGGAGACAGACAGACAGAGTGAGAGAGAGACAGAGACACACAGAGAGAGAGAGAGGGTGGCAGTATGAAAAAGGGAAAGATAAGAACAGAGAGAGAGAGAGAGGGGGGGGGGGTTAGGGGGGGGG
>NC_134892.1:10244453-10261953 GCF_041734735.1 Babylonia areolata | reverse complement strand
TTTCATCTGTTGCCGAGAGAAAGTGTTTGCACTGTGGGCGTGTGCTGTGTTGCCAGCCAGAAGAGGTGGTGTTGACACACTGTTTTATATCCATGCTCTTCTCAGGTGTGCACGTGCATACAGTGCGCACACGCACGCACGCACGCGCGCGCACACACACACACACGCACACACATGGCACACACATGGCACACACACACACACATGGCACACACACACGCACACACACACATACAATTGTGGAGGTGGGGATAGTGACTGTATGTAGGCCTAAATATGTAAGCGCGTGCGTGTATGTGTGTGTGAGTGTGTGTGTGTGTGTGTGTGTGTGTGTGCGTGCGTGCGTACGCGCGTGAGAGAGAGAGACAGACAGACAGACAGACAGAGACAGACAGACAGAGACAGAGAGAAATTCTGACATTTTATTGTCATAGCAAATCATAACAAACTACACAAGAACAGGAAGACTTTCCGAATGTCATGACCATCTAAAAAAAAAACCACTCTCCTTTCTGGAGTGTCCGAAATTTGCGCAGCACTGCGAATGGACTGACGATCCCATTGTGATTCTGTGCAAACACTGATCCCCGCGAACCCACTGAATTCACGGCCTTCTCAAGCAAACTTTGGCGATGTTGAGTATTCCTCCACTCTTTCAAATGCCACGTATGACTCTGTTTGTTCAGATTTCTTTATGGTTGAACACACAAAAAAAGCGAAAAAAGCGACAATTCTCGATCGTTTTTGGTACTTCTCGCTCGCTCTTACGAACTGAAGTTTGAAGGACGTTCTGATTGGCTAAAAATGAAGACGCTCTTTTTTGTGTGAACTTATTTATAAATAACTGGCTGGCAGAGTGGGTCTATGTACAGAATGGGGTGTGGTTTTTTTTGTGTGCTTTGTCGAATTCTGGGTTGATATCAAATGAGAAAAAAAACAGGTTATTATCGAGTCATTAAGGAACAAATTCGCGAATGTTCCACTTTGTTGAGAATCTGTGAAGGTTTCATATCATCCAGGCAAGATTTGAGGACCCGAATTTTTTAAGTCATTGGATTTAGAAGGTGCGTGTTTAAATATAATATTTACTTATATCTAGTTAGACTCGTTAATGTCATGTATAAAACGCGTGTGTAGTGTCATTGATTGTGTGAAGTTTTGTTGAAATTTTCATTCCCGTACCTGTAGAAACTTAAGTTTTGTTTGAGTCGTCTTTGTACATTCATAGCTAGCTTAGTTTGTCTAGTATTACCTTTTTTTTTTTTTTTTTTTTTTTGTCTTTTATTCTTAAATCCGCCTAGGCCTTTATTGCACCATTGGTTCTTTCAATTTTATCAGAAAGTTAGTATCTGTATGTACAGAATGGTTTCTTTTGTTCGGTTTTCTTTCTCTCTCTCTCTCTCTCTCTCTCTCTCTGTCTCTCTCTTTCATGTATGTTTTTCTATAACCTTTTGTTATCTTGTGAACATTTTCATTTCATTTCTTTTTGCCCTGAGGACTGGATGTAAAAAAGCATATGCATGCTTATTCCACTTCCCTCATTAAAAAGATTCTCTCTCTCTCAGATTCTCTCTCTCTCTCTCTCTCTTCTTAATCAGCGCAAGTCTTTACAGCACCATTGGTTTATCAAGTTTCGTCAGAAACTTAGTACTGACTGTACTGTATTGCATTGCATCGTGTTGCATTGTTATGTGTGGTGTGGTGTAGCGTTCTTGTGGTGTGGTGTTGCGTTACATTGTAGTGTATCGTATTTTATTGTATCGGAGGAGTTTTCTCTGTGCAGAATATGGGTAGCCAGCTTCGTCACATTACAGCGCCCACAAATTGTTCATCTTTTTCCTGTCTGCATGTGTAAATATTTGTTTTACTGTCAAACCGGGATTTTTCCTTAGATTTTTGTCAGGGGCAATCCATCTGTTGCCGAGTTAACATATGTTTTTTTGTGTTTTTTTGTTGCTGTTTTTTTTTGTTTTTTTCTCTCTTCTTTTTTTTTCTCTTAACTCACTCAGTACGGCCAGTCCTCTCTTCTCCTCTACACAGACCCCTCGGATGTCCAGTGGGTGTCTGAATGACCCAACCTTTAGCTTCCGTCGTCAGAACTGTGGTATTCTTTGTCAACATTCACGTCTTCAGCATAAGAGCCTTCCGCTTGCAATATTTTGATGATGGAAATTGGGGTGAAACGCTGTTAACGTCGTCTCTTTCGCCGTTCGTATGGAAAGAGTTAACATGCCTCCAAGTGCATGCTACACACGGGGCCTCGGTTTATCGTCTCACCCGAGTGACTAGCCCTCAGACCCTCGCTCAAGGTCTGAATGGACGGGGGACTAAAAAAATCTTGGTCTGTGTGACGTGCACCACCATAGTCACACTGCTGTTGCGTGATAGTCTGTCGTGTCCGACTACGACCATCAGAACAGCAGAGGAGGCAACTGCTGTCCCAACTATCTGGGGCTAGAATTTGGTAATAGCGGATAGTGTCTTGCCCACAAGTTACATCCCCGACTCTCTCGACCAAGAGGGTTTTAGGACAGTCGGCGTTGGGGGATGGTTCCCAAAGACAGACTTAGCCCCCAAGGCTGCAGCACTAAGAGCCAGAGCAATCTTGCCTCCACAAAAAGACTGAGATGAAAATGGATTCCCATTGCAATGGAGAAACCATTGATCATACAGCTCTCACTTTGCTGTTGGATACACTGTAAGCTTATGTCCGGCCTTCTGTGGTATCAACTGAGCGTTGGGCCATACTGCTGCTACACACGTACGAACAGCAGATCAAGGGGGTTGGAGGGGGTGCGGGGGGCTGGGGGAGGGGGGGGGGACCCCGGCCTGACATTTCGTCACAAAATCGAGGAGCCACGGTGGCACAGCGGCAAAAGCGGTGCCCCGCGGACGGACCAGGAAGCGAGTGTGCACGGGTTCGAATCCTTTTTTTTATTTTTTATTTCGCCCTCCTTCACTGCACCTTGAGGGGTGATGTGGGGCGCCAGCAAATGGCCCTGTGTACGGGCTATATGGGTGTGGTTTTTATGCTTGTCGTTCAGATGAAACGATATAAACCGAGGTCCAGTGTGCAGTATGTAGCCTACTTGGCGCATGTGGTAAAAAAAAGAAGAAGATAAATACATGAATAGATAGATAGATAAATAAATGAATAAGTAAATCAAAATAATATAAAGAAAAGGTCGAAACACCCACGGCAACGAAACGGTTGTCCCTGGCAAAATTGTTTAGAAGAATCCTCTTTGTCAGTGAAAAAAATATACCTGTGCAGACAAAAAAAAAAAAAGAAAAAAAAAGAAGGAAAAACCCTCCCTAACCCCCCCTCCCCCCCCCCCCCCCCAAAAAAAAAAAAAGAGAGAGAGAGAGAGAGAGAGAGAGAGAGAGAGAGAGAGAGAGAGAACAGAAATAAATACGAAAAGTCCACTTTGATCGTAAAACAAATACACTTGCAGATCATTAAAAACGATCAGTCCCAGAAATCTGATTTCACTGATGATGTCTACTTACTTGTCTTTAATGACAAGCGGTATATATATATGGCCCTACGTGATGTTCCTGAGATATAAAAATGAGTTCTTTTGTTTTTGATACGTTGAGTTCTAAGTTGTTTTGATGACACCAGCTGACAGGTTCTAGTACTTCTTCTCTGTATTTTTTACTATACACTGTTCACAATCAGCCCTTCTAGAGCATTTGTATTGTATTGTATTTCTTTTCATCACAACAGATTTCTATGTGTGAAATTCGGTCTGCTCTCCCCAGGGAGTGGGCGTCGCTACACTACAGCGCCCCCCCCCCACCCCCCACCCTCACCCCCCACCCCCCCACCCCCACCCCCACCCCACCCCTTTTTTTCCCCCTGCGTGCAGTTTTATTTGTTTTTCCTTTCGAAGTGGATTTTTCTACAGAATTTTGCCAGGAACAACCCTTTTGTTGCCGTGGGTTCTTTTACGTGCGCTAAGTGCATGCTGCACACAGGACCTCGGTTTATCGTCTCATCCGAATGACTAGCGTCCAGACCACCACTCAAGGTCTAGTGGAGGGGGTTGAAAATATCGGCGGCTGAGCCGTGATTCGAACCAGCGCGCTCAGTAGTGTCATCGGCAAAAGTGACTACTGTGTTACATATGCTGTACTATATTGTACTGTTTCGCTTTGTACTGTATCATACTGTCACACCCGCTGACATGTTCTAGTACTTCTTCTCTGTGTTTTGGACTCTACACTGTTCGCGGTCAGCCCTTCTAGAGTAGTGTCATCGGCAAACTAAATCATAGGTGTCCTATGCATTACATGTTATACACAGTTGTATGCAAACAGTGAATATAACTGTGAGGACAGAACACAGCCTTGAGGGGCGCCTATGTTGAGAATACAGAATACAGGCAAGATCACCAAAACTTTAACGACTTGTGGTCTGCATCTTGGAAAAATCCATGCACCAAATTGAATTCAGGCAGTGAGAAATAGAATTAGCTCCTTTTCAGCCCGTCACACGTTCAACAAACACTCCTTTAACATGGTGAGCCAAAAAGGAAAAAAAAAAAAAAAAAAAAAGGATCGTTATGTTTGTACTGGTAACATCCCATTCCCATCTCTCCTCCGCCCCCTCTCCCCACCCCCCTCCTCCTTCGGCCTTTTTCGGTTTTGTTGTACAGCAGGAATAATTATCAGACGTGAGCCATGAAAAATTAGCAACAACAACAACAACAACAACAACAACAAAAATTACAATAACCACAATAAATTTGTGCAGCTGTTTCAAATTTTTCAAAGCACTTCACAATAACACGTCAGTCACACAGACACACAGACACACAGACAGACACACACACAGACACACACACACACACACATGTGCTACAGAATGGAAGTAACAGATACAGAATAGAATGCATTAGTTATGTAAATACTGCTTCAAAAGGAATGGTGCCTTTTTTCTCTCTCCTTTTTTCTTTTATTAAAGCTTTATTTTAAAAGGGACAGTGAGGGAATGAAAAATAAAAAAAAAGGGGGGGAGTGGGGGGGGGGGGGAGAGAAGATTTGTTTGGATTATTTTTTTTGCAGGTTTGTCAATACAACGGTTCCATAATTCAAACAGAGCCTCCAACCGACGACCGTGTCTTCCAAGTGGATGTGAGGACAGCACCATGAGCAGGACTCTGTTTCTGTTTCTGACGGTGATGGCCAGTCTGACCACTGCTGGCGCAGGTACTGTGCTGTGTTGTGCTGTGCTGTGCTGTGCTGTGTTGTGCTGTGCTGTGCTGTGCTGTGCTGTGCTGTGTTGTGCTGTGCTGTGCTGTGTTGTGCTGTGTTGTGTTGTACAGTGCTGTGCTGTGCTGTGCTGCGCTGTGCTGTGTTGTGCTGTGCTGTGTTGTGCTGTGTTATGCTGTGCTGTGCTGTGCTGTGTTGTGTTGTGCTGTGCTGTGCTGTGCTGTGCTGTGCTGTGCTGTGTTGTGTTGTACAGTGCTGTGCTGTGCTGTGTTGTGTTGTGTTGTACAGTGCTGTGCTGTCCTGTGTTGTACAGTGCTGTGCTGTGTTGTGTTGTGTTGTACAGTGCTGTGCCGTGCCGTGCTGTGTTGTGCTGTGCTGTGTTGTGTTGTGTTGTACAGTGCTGTGCTGTGCTGTGTTGTGTTGTGTTGTACAGTGCTGTGCTGTCCTGTGTTGTACAGTGCTGTGCTGTGTTGTACAGTGCTGTGTTGTGCTGTGCTGTGTTGTGTTGTGTTGTACTGTGCTGTGTTGTGCTGTGCTGTGCTGTGCTGTGTTGTACAGTGCTGTGCTGTGTTGTGCAGTGTTGTGCTGTGCTGTGTTGTGTTGTGCTGTGCTGTGTTGTGCTGTGCTGTGCTGTGCCGTGCTGTGCTGTGCTGTGCTGGGTTGTACAGTGCTGTGCTGTGTTGTACAGTGCTGTGCCGTGTTGTGCTGTGCTGTGTTGTGCAGTGCTGTGCTGTGTTGTACAGTGCTGTGCTGTGCTGGGTTGTACAGTGCTGTGCTGTGTTGTACAGTGCTGTGCTGTGTTGTGCTGTGCTGGGTTGTGCTGTGCTGTGTTGTACAGTGCTGTGCTGTGCTGTGTTGTGCTGTGCTGGGTTGTACAGTGCTGTGCTGTGCTGTGTTGTGCTGTGCTGTGTTGTGTTGTATTGTGGGTTTTTGTTGTTGTTGTTATTTTTCAAGGCCTGACTGAGCGTGTTGGGTTACGCTGCTGGTCAGGCATCTGCTTGACAGATGTGGTGTAGCGTATATGGATTTTTGTCCGAACGCAGTGACGCCTCCTTGAGCTACTGATACTGTGTTGTGTCGTGTCGTGTCGTGTTGTGCTGTGCTGTGCTGTGTTGTGCTGTGCTGTGTTGTGCTGTGCTGTGCTGTGTTGTGCTGTGCTGTGCTGTGTTGTACAGTGTTGTGCTGTGCTGTGCTGTGCTGTGCTGTGCTGTGTTGTACAGTGCTGTGTTGTGCTGTGCTGTACTGCTGTGTTGTGTTGTGCTGTGCTGTGCTGTGCTGTGCTGTGTTACGTTGCATTGCATTGCATTGCATTATATAGTATTCCATTTTTTGGTATCGTTTTATATTGTATTCCATTACATTGCACTGCCTTGTATTGTAATGCATTGTATTGTATTGCATTGTATTGTACTGTGTTGTACTGTGCTGTGTTGTGTTGTGTTGTGTTGTACTGTATTGCATTGTATTCCATTACATTACACTGCCTTGTATTGTAATGCATTGTATTGTATTGCATTGTATTGTACTGTGTTGTACTGTGTTGTGTTGTGTTGTGTTGTGTTGTACTGTATTGCATTGTATTCCATTACATTACACTGCCTTGTATTGTAATGCATTGTATTGTATTGCATTGTATTGTACTGTGTTGTACTGTGTTGTGTTGTACTGTATTGCATTGTATTCCATTGCATTGTACTGCGTTGTATTGTAACGCATTGTATTGTATTGTATCGTATCCTTTTTGTATTGTATTGCATTGTATAGTGTTCCATTGCATTGCACAGCGTTGAATCATAATGTATTATATAATGTACTGTATTGTAACGTATTGTATTGAATGTATTGAATTGTATTGCATCGTATGGCATCAGATTGCATCGTATCGTGTTGTATTGTATTGCACTGTGTATTCAAAACAGCCGTCAGTCTTCATCAGTGGTGTCAAATACCAATGCTGTTACTCAATTAATGTCCTCCACTCCCCCCCCCCCTCCAATCCAAAAAGTGTCAAAGAATTAACTCACTCAGTACGGCCAGTCCTCTCTTCTCCTCTACACAGACCCCTCGGATGTCCAGTGGGTGTCTGAATGACCCAACCTTTAGCTTCCGTCGTCAGAACTGTGGTATTCTTTGTCAACATTCACCTCTTCAGTATAAGAGCGTTCCGCTTGCAATATTTTGATGATGGTAATTGGGATGAAACGCTGTAAACGTCGTCTCTTTCGCCGTTCGTATGGAGAGAGTTAATACAACATAATTCTTAAATCTGGATTCTTCGTTCATGTTTCCAAACAGCATTCAACCTCTATCAGTGGTGTCAAACACCAATGCTGTTACTTGATATCCTCCATGTACCCAAATCAGGTGATTAATACGACGTATTCTTTAATCTGGATAATTCTCCATCAGTGGGGTCAAATACAAGTACTGTTACTCAGTATCATCCACGTCCTCCCAAATCGAAAAGGGGTCAAAGAATTAATACGACGTATTTTTGAATCTGGATACTTCGTTCATGCTTTCAAAACAGCCGTCAGCTTCTATCGATATCAATGCTGTCACTTAATATCCTCCATGTACCCACTTCAGGTGAGTAACTACGACGTGTTTTTGAATCTGGATACTTCGTTCATGCTTTCAAAACAGCCGTCAGCTTCTATCGATATTAGTGCTGTCACTTAATATCCTCCATGTACCCACTTCAGGTGAGTAATACGACGTGTTTTTGAATCTGGATACTTCGTGCATGCTTTCAAAACAGCCGTCAGCTTCTATCGATATTAGTGCTGTCACTTAATATCCTCCATGTACCCACTTCAGGTGAGTAATACGACGTGTTTTTGAATCTGGATACTTCGTTCATGCTTTCAAAACAGCCGTCAGCTTCTATCGATATCAATGCTGTCACTTAATGTCCTCCATGTCCCACCAAATCCAAAAGGGGTCAAAGGATTGACACAACATATTCTTGAATCTGGATCTTTCGTCCCTGTGTCCGAAACAGCAGTCCGCAGCCTGCAGCAATGCCAGGAGGGAGGGCTGATCACGCTGACCCGCCACCAGCCGTACAACGTCACCTGCCCCCATGACGACACCACCCGCCGCGTCACCTGGCTTCTGACGTCACTGCTGGAGACCTCCAGGGACTACGTCATCACCCGCGACTGCGAGCTCTTCTTCCTGCCCCTCCTCAGCTCGGAGGGGCCTTCTTCTCCTTCTTCGTCTCCTATTTCTTCTCCTTCTCATACTTCTTCTTCTTCTCCTCCTTCGTCTTCTTCTTCATCTCCTCCTCCTTCTCCATCTCCTTACTGTCCGAGCGGGGATGTGGCGGGGTACCGGGTGGATCGCCACCATTACGGGTACACCAGCCTGACCGTGGACCTGGACCGGGTGCCCGCGGCCTTGACCTTCGGGAAGGTGACGTGCGCTCTGGACGGCGTGACGTCAGCGTCGTGCTACCTATGGCTGGACACGGAGGAAGCGACGGAGGAAGAAGGAACAGGTTTGGGGAGGGAAAGAGAGAGAGAGAGAGAGAGAGAGGTGGGGTGGGGGAGGAGGGGAGAGAGGGAGAGTGTAGATAAGAGAGTGAGGGACAGAGAGGGCAGCGGAACAGCGAGAGAGGGAGAGAGAGAGAGAGAGAGAGACAGGGGGTGGGAGAGCGGGAGAGTGTGGGGGAGAGAGTGAGGGACAGAGAGGGCAGCGGAAGAGAAGGAGAGAGAAGGGTGAAACAGAGAGAGGTGGGGGGGGGGGAGAGAGAGAGAGAGAGAGAGATTGAAAGGGAGAGAGAGAGAGAGGTGAAACAGAGAGAGGTGGGTGTGGGGGAGGGAGAGAGAAAGAGGTAGATTGAAAGAGAGAGGGAGAGGGAGAGAGAGAAGGGTGAAACAGAGGTGGGGGGGCGGGGGGGGGGGGGGGGGAGAGGTAGATTGAAAGGGAGAGAGAGAGTGGTGAAACAGAGAGAGGTGGGGGGGGAGGGGGAGTGAGAGAGAGAGAGAGAGGTAGATTGAAAGGGAGCGGGAGAGAGGGAGAGGGAGAGCGAGCAGGGTGAAACAGAGAGGTTCGAGGTGGATGAGAGAGGGAGAGGTAGATTGAAAGGGAGAGAGAGAGAGAGTGGTGAAACAGAGAGAGGTGGGGGGGGGGGAGGGAGAGAGAGAGAGGTAGATTGAAAGGGAGTGGGAGGGAGGGAGGGAGAGATGGGGTAGCAGAAGGGGGTGCGAGAGGGAGAGAGAGAAGGGGGAAGAGAGAGGGAGAGGCAGAGAGAGGGAGGGAAATGAGGAAAGAGAGGGGAAGAGGAGCGGGAGGTTTGTTTGTTTGTTTTTTTGTTGTTTTTTTTCTTTTTCTTTTTTTTTCTTGTTTTTTTTTTCTCCCCCCCCCCCGAAAGTTCTACAAAGAGTTTTGCTTAAAACGTACGATGTGTTTGTTTTGTTCAGGGAACTTGTTAGTATAGAAAATTTCTGGTTTGGGTTCATGCTAAAAATCGGAATGGTTTGAGCGAGTACTGATATTTTCGATTTAGGTCTGTTCAGTTTGATAGGCAATTGATTTAGGGGGTCAGTTGTGTGTGTGTGTGTGTGTGTGTGTGTGTGTGTGCGTGCGTGCGTGTCTCACTCTGTGTGTGTGTGTGTGTGTGCGTGCGTGCGTGTCTCACTCTGTGTGTGTGTGTGTGTGTGTCTCACTCGGTGTGTGTGTGTGTGTGTGCGTGCGTGTCTCACTCTGTGTGTGTGTGTGTGTGTGTGTGCGTGCGTGTCTCACTCTGTGTGTGTGTGTGTGTGTGTGTGTGTGTGCGTGTGTGTGTGCGTGTCTCACTCTCTGTGTGTGTGTGTGTGTGTGTGTGTGTGTGCGTGTGTGGTTTCAGCCAGTACGTCATCAGCCACCACCCAGACGACAACAGCAACAGCAACATCATCATCCCCATCACCAGAACCCACCACGTCATCTTCCTCACCAACACCACCACCACCACCGTCACCGTCACAGTCAACGTCAACTAGAAGAGCTACAACGATGTTGACATCTACCAAACCACCACCACCACCATCATCATCATCGTCATCACCATCGTCATCGTTGTCGTCATCATCACCACAACCACCATCATCGTCATCATCACCACTACCACAATCATCATCGTCGTCATCACCACCACCATCATCGTCACCACCATCGTCGTCATCACCACCACCATCATCATCATCGTCATCATCTCCACCGTCAACATTGTCGTCGTCATCATCACCACCACCACCACCATCATCGTCATTGTCACCAACATCACCACCACCATCATCGTCGTCATCAACACCACCATCATCGTCATTGTCACCGACATCACCAACATCATCGTTGTCCTCGTTATCGCCACCACCACCATCATCATCATCGTCATCATCACCACTACCATCATCGTTATCGTCACTGTCACCACCATTACCATCATCATCATCACCACCATCATCGTCATCATCAACAACACCATCATCGTCATCATCACCACCACCATCATCGTCACTGTCACCACCATTACCATCATCATCATCACCACCAACATCATCGTCGTCATCACCACCAACAGCATCATCACCAACATCATCGTCGTCCTCGTTATCACCACCACTATCATCAACGTCACCATCGTCAATGTCGTCGTCGCTGTCACCACCACGCCCATCATCACCATCGTCGTCATCACCACCAACATCATCATCATCATCGTCGTCATCCTTCTTGTCGTCATCACCACCATCATCATCGTCGTCATCGTCATCATCACCAATACCTTTGACTCTTCCATCCACCTCCACAACACCCACGACCTCAGCATCTGAAAGCGACGTATCACCATCAACACCAACGACAACAACAACAAAAACAACAATTTCGTCGTCATCGCCGATGACAACAACGACGACGACGATGATGATAACGACGACGGAATCCCAGAACGCCAGAACTGTAGCATCATCATCATCTTCATCGTCATCTGCACCGTCATCACAAGGGACGTCGACGGGGATGACGATGATGACGACGACGACAGCGTTCAGTGTCAGTGGTGAATCGTCATGGTCTAAAGGTGGGTGGGTTGTTGGGGGGAATGGGGGGGGGGGGGGGAGATGGGTTTGTTCTTCGATTCGGCTATTGCGCCCTTTAGGGTGGGGACCGAAACAGCTTAGGGGGTGGGGGCAGGGGGGCGGTGATGGGGACGTCCAGAACTTCCCGCGGAGTACGATTCAGAAACCCGAACGACGGACGCAATAGCCGAGTGGTTACAGCGTTGGACTTTCAATCTGAGGGTCCCGGGTTCGAATCTCGGTAACGGCGCCTGCTGGGTAAAGGGTGGAGATTTTTCCCCATCTCCCAGGTCAACATATGTGCAGACCTGCTTAGTGCCTGACCTCCCCTTCGTGTGTATACGCACTGCAGAAGATCAAATACGCGCGTTAAAGATCCTGTAATCCATGCCAGCGTTCGGTGGGTTATGGAATCAAGAACATACCCAGCATGCACACCCCCGAAAACGGGGTATGACTGCATATATGGCGGGGGTAAAAACGGTCATACACGTAAAAGCCCACTCGTATAATTTACGAGTGGACACGAACGAAGAAGAAAAAACTCGAACGGTCGCTGGGGGACCTGCCGAAGAGTGTGTGTGGCGGGGGTGAAGAAGGGGGATGGGAGGTGGGGGGTGGGGGGGGGCTATCTGGGACGTCACACCGGGTAAGGAAAGCAAACCAAGCGAACAAACAAACAAACAAACAAACACACACACACACACACACACACAAGGAATCTGGCGATGGGTAATTATTTTTTTTCTTCCTTTTCTTTTCTCTCCCAGGATCCCCTTCCACCTCCACGATCTCCAGTGCAAACCCTTCCTCCTCCTCCTCCTCCTCCTTCGCCTCCTCCTCCCACATCTTTCCCACCACCACTACAACCACTGCCACCGCCACCGCTACAGCCACCTCCGCGACCAGTAGTAGCAATAGCAGCAGCGTGGAAACCTCGTCATCTTCGTCAGAGGCAGCGACAACGACCAAGAGCACGAACATTTTGTCCTTGGCTTCTCTGGAGTCGGAGAGGGTCATCATCATCGCCTCTGTCGTCGGCGTGGCTAGCGCTGTGCCTGCTGTCATCGTCGGCGTCGTCGTCTACTGTATGTGGCGGGAAAGTGAGTTGTTGTTGCTGTTGTTGTCGTTGTCGTCGTCGTTGTTGTCGCTGTTGTTGGATTTGTTGTAGTCGTCGTCGTCATTGTTGTTGTTGTCGTCGTCGTTGTTGCTGGAGTTGTTGTTGTTGTTGTTATGTGTTATAGTCGTCGTCGTTGTCGTTGGGATTGTCGTTATCATCGTTGTTGTTGTAGTCGTCGTTGTAGTTGCCGTCATCGTCGTTGTTTTATTTGTTATAGTCGTCGTCGTTGGCGTTGTGATTGTTGTTGTGGTGGTGGTGGTCGTCGTTGTTGTTGTTGTCATCGTTGTTGTTCTTGTCGTTGTCGTCGTTGTTGTTATCGTCGTTGTTGTTTCGTTGTTGTTGTTGTTGTCATCGTTGTAGTAGTAGTAGTAGTTGTTGTTGTTATTGTTATCGTCGTCGACTTTGTTGTTGTTCTTAGCGAGTACAACGAGAAGGGAGGTGGCAAGATGGTTAACTCCTTGAGTGCTCAAAGCACGTATCACCTACGTGCATAGTAACGTCACTCATGAAGGGAAATAACTCTGCAAAGCTGAAAATTCACACAGTTTATCTAGAGTGGTATATCTCCAGACCATTTCCGCAGTTTTAGGCTTATTGTTTCGGAAAGTTATATGACTCGAAACACCACTTTCTACTGGGGTTTTTTTTTCCTCCAGCAATGAAAGGGTTAACTGAGACGCTTATCTGCCACTAATGCTGTATCCGTGAGGGTGGGGGTTCGACTGGTCAAGTTCCTGGTCTGGAAGTGAGAGTTGATTCATTGGCACACACTGGTGCACTCTTACATATTTATTTTTATTATTATTTTTTTCTCAAGGCCTGACTAAGCGCGTTGGGTTATGCTGCTGGTCAGGCATCTGCTTGGCAGATGTGGTGTAGCGTGTATGGATTTGTCCGAACGCAGTGACGGCGCCTCCTTGAGCTACTGAAACTGAAACTGAAACTGACATAGACGAGTCTGGACTACGCACGCGCTAGCGCTCGCGCATGCGCACACTCAAACTGAAAGACTGACAGACAGACATAAAAGGCAAACAAGAGAATATGATTAATCCAGTTTGTGATGAATCGGTTATATCTGGGGTTGGTCCCCCCCCCCCCCCCCCCCCCCCCCCCCCCCCCCCCCCCCCCCCCCCCCCCCCCTCTTTTAATTTGATTGAGTTTCATCTGTTTTCAGGAAGACGAAGAATTCAGTCCGCAAATGATGATGAAGGTCAGTGAAATCTGTTTGTCTGTCTGTCTCTCTCTCCCTCTCTCTCTCTGTGTCTCTGTCTTCCTCGCTCTCGCTCTCTCTTTTGCGCACTGGCAAGCACAAGACACAGTGATTGATTTGAATTGTTGGCTTTAAACATCGTGTTTTTGGCTTTTTTTCATCTTGTCGATATTGGTTTTAAAGTCCAGAAAATCAGGACCACAGGTACATGCTGATCATTTTACACACACACACACACACACACACACACACACACACACACACACGCACACACACACACCGTGACACACGCATGTATGCGTGCACGCACGTACACATGCATGTAAGCACACATACAAATGCACGTGCATACACACACAAACGCACTCACATACATACACACACATAACTACATGCACACACACGTATACGCCCGCCCCCCCCCCCCCCCCCCTCCACCGCCCCAGCGCTCCCCCCCCCCCCCCCCCACAACCCCGCGCGCACGCACACACAACATACACACACACACACTCACCACTACCTCCACCACCCACACATATAGTAAATCATTTCTTTTGCAAGTTTTTTCTCCACTTCTTCAGGCCAATGCCACATTCAGTGAAAACGCTGGAAGTTGATACAGAAAATAATAAATAAACAAATACATAGATAAATAAGGAGAGACACTTTCGCTCCTCAAAAGGTACACAACTCCGGCCGGTGCAAATTAACATGCAGAAGTTATGTCCCTTTAAGAAACCAGAAATGTACTTGTTTGGTACTTATTATCTAAGTTCCTCTTAATACACCGAAATGTCGATTTTTTAATCGAGATATACGCGCACGGGAAATAACTCTTCATCAGACAGCATCTTCTTCTTTTTTTTTTTCGTTTTTTTTTTTTTTTTTTAACTAAAGGCAGTTCCTGTGATGGGATACCTACATATTCTTGCTGTGAAATCGGTTCGTGATCAGTATCCTTTGATGATGATGATGATTTTTCTTCTTCTTAATATTTGTGTGTGCAAGCGTTCACCCCCCCCCCCCCCCCCCCCCCCCCCACCCCCATTCATGTAATTACAATTCTATAGGTTAGGCGTTTGACGTCTGATCGAGTGTTCATCAGTCAGTGATTAGAGTTGAAGACCCCGTCAGTTTCGCCAGCATGGTGTTGTGTCCTTGGGAAAGGCGCTTTACTCCGATTCTTACCACCCCACGGTACCCACAAGTGTACTTGATTTCGGTCGGACGGGCACAATAGGGTCCCTCCCGGGTTCGAATCTCGGTAACGGCGCCTGCTGGGTAAAAGGGTGGAGATTTTTCCCATCTCCCACGTCAACATATGTGCAGACCTGCTTAGTGCCTTAACCCCCGTGTATACGCACGCAGATCAAATACGCGCGTTAAAGATTCTGTAATCCATGTCAGCGTTCGGTGGGTTATGGAATCAAGAACATTTCCCAGCGTGCACAACCCCGAAAACGGAGTATGGCTGCCTACATGGCGGCGGGGATGAAAACGGTCATGCACGTAAAAGCCCACTCGTGAACATAGCACGAGTGAACGTGGGAGTTGCAGCCCCCGAATGAACGAAGAAGAAGAAGAAGAAAAAGAAGAGAAGAAGAAGAAGAAGATTTCGGTCGGGGAAGGTGACAACAGCGAAAGGAGAGGACTGGGTCCCGCCTTCCTATGCCGAGCCCCTGGACACAGTGGGTATGAATTCACTGCCCCGAATGGCCGTAAAACGCTATGGGACTTTTTGACCTTTGTGTCAGCAACCTTGCTGTGACTATCACCGCTGTCACTACACCTCTCTCCTTGGGACGAGTGCGTACATACTGGGGATGATCGTCGTTCTGTTCCGTATTTCCATGACCCATCGAACTACTGAGATGTGCACTGAACCGGGGATCAAACTCAGGGGGGGGGGGGGGGGGGGAACCCGGGCGAGAGCTGAATCCGGCAAGGCTGGAACCCAGTTCGGTCACTGCACTCATCGAATGAGCATTAATTAATTACAGCGTTTGGTTGGAATGGTATGGCTGGTAAACATATTCTAATCACTTCTCCTTCTTCTCCACCCTTGACCCATCAGGCGCCGTTATCGAGATTTGAACCCGGGACCCTCAGATTGAGAGACAACCGCCTTAACCACTTGGCTATTATGCCCGTCCTGCTCCTCCTTCTTCTACTCATCATTTTTTTTTTTTTTTTTTTTTTTTTGGGGGGGGGGGGGGGGGGGGGGGGGGGGGGGCGTGGGGGGAGAGGGGAATGGGTCGGTTTCATCGCCAAAGCGGTGTTCAGCCATCTCAAGTGAAGTGACACCTTCATAATGATAATAATAATACTAATAATTAGTATTTATATAGGGCTGAATCTTGTGCAGAGACAAATCAAAGCGCTTTCACAACAGTCAGTCACAACATACACAACTCTAGACTGAAAAAAAACAACAACAACAAACAAACACACAACTAAAAAACAACGAAGGGGCAGGGAAGGGAGGCTATCTTGGGAAGAGGTGGGTTTTAACCCTTTCACCGCCAGTCAATTTAGAGTACAAAATTCCCTTGTGGTATAAACACAGAAAAGACAGTGGCTAAGAATAGCTGGGGATTCCCCCTGCGATGTATAGAAAACATGGCCTATCAGTCCTACCACCGAACATTACGAGCAGTAGGTTCATGGATAACAGACCAATGAATGGCCACCTTCAGTTCAGTGACATGGGACCTCTACCACACCTGTGCATAAATGCGAGCTTGGCGGTGAAAGGGTTAAGACCAGACTTGAAAGAGCTGGAGTGTGGAGACCTGACGAAGCGAAGGGGCCGGGGGGGGGGGGGGGGGGAGCTCATTCCAAACGCAAGGTCCAGAGACAGAGAAAGAGCGGCGACTGACAGTGGAGTGTTTGAATCTGGGTGTGCGTAGTAAACAGAGTGGATCCAAAACTGATCGTAGAGAGCGAGATGGGGGTACGTGTAGATGTGAAGGCAGCCACAGAGATAGGAAGGGGAAGATTTGATTTGTGAATACATTCCTAACAAAGAGTGCACCAATCATCTCTCGTTCATTTGGTGGTCGTGGTGGTGGTTCTAGGCAGTCTCCATCACCACGTCGACAACACCAACAGCCTCCAGGAAGACGGACGCAGCGCTTCCTCTTACTTCTCCCCTCCCTCCCTCGCCAAGCGCTACTACCCTGCTTCCACCTTCGCCTCCAGGCTTTCCTCCGTGGCCCACACCACCTTGCCGGCCCGTGACGACTCCTGGGGGTAATCTTCTGCTTGGGGGAGGAGGTCGGGTGGGCTTTCCTGAAAACCCTGGATGTTGTGGCTGTGTAGAGTGGGTTGGGGGAGTGGGAAACTCGGGGGAAGGTGTATGGGGGTATGGGGGTGGGGGTTTGGGGGGGGGGGCGGGGGAGCGGGGGACTCGGAATGAACGGCGCGGGAAGACCACCTTGCCGGTCCTTGAGGACTCCTGGGGGTAATCCTCTACTTGGGGGAGAAAGTCGGGTGGATTTCCTAAAACCCCTGGATGTTGTGGCTGTGTAGAGTGGGTTGGGGGAGTGGGAATGGGGAGTGTGGGGGAGGGGGGGGGGGACTCGGAATGAGCGGCGCGGGAAGACCACCTTGCCGGCCCGTGACGACTCCTGGGGGTAATCTTCTGCTTGGAGGAGGAGGTTGTGTGGGCTTTCCTGAAAACCCTGGATGTTGTGGCTGTGTAGAGTGGGTTGGGGGGAGTGGGAATGGGGAGTGGGGGAGGGGGGAGGACTCCTGGGGGTAATCCTCTACTTGGGGGAGGAGGTCGGGTGGATTTCCTAAAATCCCTGGATGTTGTGGCTGTGTAGAGTGGTTTGGAGGAGTGGGAAACTCGGGGGAGGGGGTATGGGGTATGGGAGTGGG
>NC_134892.1:10206953-10239453 GCF_041734735.1 Babylonia areolata | reverse complement strand
CCTGCCTGAGTGAAGAACGCCTAAAATTGACTTTACATTGATCTTCTCTTGAATAGATCTCGTCGCTCAGCGTAACAGATGGGAGCCTAACTATCTAACTGTTGCCTCCATGGAATGTTTTAGACCGAGTGCTGACGACAAAGACCATTGCATCGGCACTTTACGTCATTCGGCTGAGGGTTGAGCGGGGATCCGTAATTATTTCCATCTGCAAGTTAAGATAAAAGCAATTCGAGGATAGCAGCACCACATATACGTGCAAAAGGAGAATAAAATCAGACACGTTTTGGGGGGGGGTTCTTGGTACCCAGTAAGCACTTGCTTACAATGCTTTGTCATCATCCGTAAATGGGTAATATCAACACCTCCAACAAGCCGAACAGAGTATGCCTGGCTAACATATTTTGTCAACAGCAGTCACAAGGGATCCAGATCAGAAATCAAATCCGCCAATAGGCATGCTGTTAACCTGAACAAAATGGGCGTGGCTAACATATTTTGTCAACAGCAGTCACAAGGGGTCCAAATCGGAAATCAAATCCGCCAATAGGCATGCTGTTAACCTGAACAAAATGGGCGTGGCTAACATACTTTGTCAGCAGCAGTCACAACGCTAATAAAATCAACTCTGCCAACAGGCATGCTGGTAACGTGAACAAAATGTGCCCGGCCAGTTACAATTGAACGCGGACAAAACTGAAGCAATGATCATAGGAAGTAAACAAAAACTCTCTTCCATTACAACTGACACAATCAAACTTGGCAGTACATCCATCCCTCTTTCCAGTTCAGTCAGGAACCTCGGCGTTGTCCTTGACAACACACTGTCCATGCAAAAATTTATCAGTCAGACATGTCAATCCTGCTACTGTCAACTGCGGCGCATCAGTTCCATCCAGAAATATCTGTCCATTGACGCAACATCTAGACTTGTTTCTCTCATTCTCTCTGGCCTTGACGACTGTAACTCTCTATTGTCTGGTTTGCCTGCTTCATCCATTGAGTCCCTTCAGCGCACACAAAACTCTGCTGCCTGACTCGTCCTCAGAAAGAAAAGATCTGAGCACATCACTCCTCTTTTGCAACATCTCCACTGGCTCCCTGTCTCACACCGAATAAAGTACAAGATCAGCACTCTATGCTACAAATGTATTCACAAATCAGCCCCTTCCTATCTCTGTGGCTGCCTTCACCTCTACACACCATCTCGCTCACTACGATCAACTTCGGATCCACTCCATTTATGCATACCCAGATTCAAACTCTCAACTGTTGGCCGCCGTTCTTTCTCTGTCTCTGGACCTTGCATTTGGAATGAACTTCCTCTTTCACTTCGTCAAGTCTCCACACTCAGCTCTTTCATGTCTGGCCTTAAAACCCACCTCTTCCCAAAATAGCCTCCCTTCCCTGCCTCTTCCTTGTCTTTAGTTTCTCCAGTTTTAGAGTTATGCGTGCGTGAGAATGACAGTTGCGAAAGCGCTTAGATTTGTCTATGCACAAGACTCAGCGCTATATAAGTACCATTATTATTATTATTATTATTATTATCTGTCAGCATCAGTTACAAGGGTAAAAAATCAACATCATCTCTGCCGCCAACTGAACCGCTGGTCCTGAGCAGAACAGAACTTACTCAGCTAACATCCTTTGTCAGCAGCAGTTAAGGGGTTAAACTCCGCCAACAGGCATGCTGGTCCCCGTACAAGATATGCCTGGCCATGTCACCTATGACGCTGTCCTGATGGTCCAGTCTCTGCATGACCTCTCGGTAAAGATGGATGCCGTAATGTCTGCTCCAGTCGTAGCGGGGCACCAGAGTTCTGTTGAACAGCGCGTGGATGTCCCCGTAGTGGGGCTTGAAGAACGTGTCCACCACGTGCACCAGCTCGGGGAAGTCCAGCGACAGTTTCTTGGGCCGCTTGGTGGAGTGCTCGGCCCATTGCCAGTCCTGGAAGTCACTGTAGTTGGTCTGCCACAGCCGCAGAAACTCAGCTTCCGGCCGGGCCAGGAAGAAGCCGTTGCACAACTGCGTTTTGGTCTCCGTTCCCATGACGACAGAATAGTTCTGATTTCGCAGCGGGTCTAGGGAGCTGAGTAGGAGGTAGTCTGTGTCCAGGTATATCCCTCCGTACTCTGTGTGTACAATGTGGTGTCAAGTACATCCTCTGTACTCTGTGTGTAAATATAGTGTTAAGGACAACTCCCCATACCTTGTATCTTTATAAACATTAAATGTGGTGTTAAGTGCATCCCCCGTACACTGTGTGTGTGTATAAATGTGGTGTTAAGTGCATCCCCCGTACACTGTGTGTGTGTATAAATGTAGTGTTAAGTACAATCCCCCATACTATGTGTGTGCAATGTGGTGTCAACTACATCCTCCATATTCTGTGTGTGTATAAATTTGCTGTCAAGTACATAACCAGTACTAAATGTAGTGCTAAATCTACCCCCTTACTCTCCCTGTGTACAAATGTATGTGTTATGTATACGCCCCGTTACCTGTGCATGTACAAATATATGTGTTAAGTACATCCCATGGACTCTGTGTTTGTATAAATGTGTCTTAAGTACAACCCCGTACTCTATGTGTATGAACGTATGTGTTAAGTACACCCTCCACACCCTGTGTATGTATAAATGAATGTGTTTCGTATATCCCCTAACTCTGTGTGTGTATAAATGTAGTGTTAAGTACATCCCCCATACCCTGTGTGTGTATAAATGTAGTGTCGAGTACATCCTCCATACCCCGTGTGTGTGTATAAATGTATGTGTTTCGTACATCCCCCGTACTCTCTGTGTGTATAAATATATGTGTTAAGTACATTGCCGTACCCTGTGTGTCTATAAATGTATGTGTTAAGTTCACACGCCGTACTGTGTGTGTGTGTATAAATGTATGAGCACACCCCCTGTATTCTCTGTGTGTGTATAAATGTATACTGTCAGGTCAGGTCATTAGATCTGCTACTGGTAACCTGTAATCCAGTACAACCTGTTCAGGGTCGGGTTGCCGGCGACTAAACCGGCACTCCCACCGCTCCCTTCCGGGACTGGTGAGGCGGGTGGCTAGACACCCTTATGGAGATCCATAAAAGGGCGTTGGCTCAGGAGAGCCACCGACGGCCATCTAGCTCCACTGTGCTGTGTGCATGCCACACGCAGTTGGCCCCCGGGGTGTGTCTACCCATGCATGCGAAGTCTGGATCCGGCAGAATCTGCGGAAGAAACCTATCGGTTCAACGGAGAGGAAGGCGGTTACAGCAACGCACTGTGGAGTGCAGAGAGCAAGATGCGACACCGAAAGGATATCTTGGTCATCCACTGCATCCGTGCTCATCCTCCAGTCGTCTCGACTTAGTCTTGCCACTGGAAATTGGTGGACCCGGACGAGAGAGTGAGGTTGACGTTGCGCAACTCCTCTTCACTTTAAACAAACTCATCGCGCAAGTCATCAGTCAACCAGGACTATTCAGCCATCTGCGCATTCACAGATAGATTCATGAGCATCCTCCCCCCCCCCCCACCCCACCACCACACTCCCCCCATCCCCCAGCTGGATGACAACGATGGTCATCATCGATCTCGATGGACACACACACACACATAAATGTATGAGCACACCCCTGTATTCTGTGTGTGTATAAATGTATGAGCACACCCCTGTATTCTGTGTGTGTATAAATGTATGAGCACACCCCTGTATTCTGTGTGTGAATAAATGTATGAGCACACCCCTGTATTCTCTGTGTTTGTATAAATGTATGAGCACCCCCCTCCCCCTGTATTCTGTGTGTGTGTATAAATGTATGAGCACGCCCCCTGTATTCTGTGTGTGTGTATAAATGTATGAGCACCCCCCCCCCCCCTGTATTCTGTGTGTGTGTATAAATGTATGAGCACCCCCCCTCCCCCTGTATTCTGTGTGTGTGTGTATAAATGTATGAGCACGCCCCCTGTATTCTGTGTGTGTGTATAAATGTATGAGCACGCCCCCTGTATTCTGTGTGTGTGTGTATAAATGTATGAGCACCCCCCCCCCCTGTATTCTGTGTGTGTGTGTATAAATGTATGAGCACGCCCCCTGTATTCTGTGTGTGTGTATAAATGTATGAGCACGCCCCCTGTATTCTGTGTGTGTGTGTATAAATGTATGAGCACCCCCCCCCCCTGTATTCTGTGTGTGTGTATAAATGTATGAGCACGCCCCCTGTATTCTGTGTGTGTGTATAAATGTATGAGCACGCCCCCTGTATTCTCTGTGTGTGTATAAATGTATGAGCACGCCCCCTGTATTCTGTGTGTGTGTATAAATGTATGAGCACGCCCCCTGTATTCTGTGTGTGTGTATAAATGTATGAGCACCCCCCCCCCTGTATTCTGTGTGTGTGTATAAATGTATGAGCACGCCCCCTGTATTCTGTGTGTGTGTATAAATGTATGAGCACGCCCCCTGTATTCTGTGTGTGTGTATAAATGTATGAACACACCCCCTGTATTCTGTGTGTGTATAAATGTATGAGCACGCCCCCTGTATTCTGTGTGTGTATAAATGTATGAGCACACCCCCTGTATTCTGTGTTTGTGTAAATGTATGAGTACACCCCCTGTATTCTGTGTGTGTATAAATGTATGAGTACACCCCCTGTATTCTGTGTGTGTGTAAATGTATGAGCACACCCCCTGTATTCTGTGTTTGTGTAAATGTATGAACACACCCCTGTATTCTGTGTGTGTGTAAATGTATGAGCACACCCCCTGTATTCTGTGTGTGTGTGTATAAATGTATGAGCACCCCCCTGTATTCTGTGTGTGTGTATAAATGTATGAGCACACCCCTGTATTCTGTGTGTGTGTGTATAAATGTATGAGCACCCCCCTGTATTCTGTGTGTGTGTGTATAAATGTATGAGCACACCCCCTGTATTCTGTGTGTGTGTAAATGTATGAGCACACCCCCTGTATTGTGTGTGTGTGTGTATAAATGTATGAACACACCCCTGTATTCTGTGTGTGTGTAAATGTATGAGCACACTCCCTGTATTGTGTGTGTGTGTGTGTAAATGTATGAACACACCCCTGTATTCTGTGTGTGTGTAAATGTATGAGCACACCCCCTGTATTCTGTGTGTGTGTAAATGTATGAACACACCCCTGTATTCTGTGTGTGTGTAAATGTATGAGCACCCCCCTGTATTCTGTGTGTGTGTGTAAATGTATGAGCACACCCCCTGTATTCTGTGTGTGTGTATAAATGTATGAGCACACCCCCCCTGTATTCTGTGTGTGTATAAATGTATGAGCACACCCCCTGTATTCTGTGTGTGTGTATAAATGTATGAGCACACCCCCTGTATTCTGTGTGTGTGTAAATGTATGAGCACACCCCCTGTATTGTGTGTGTGTGTATAAATGTATGAGCACACCCCTGTATTCTGTGTGTGTGTAAATGTATGAGCACACTCCCTGTATTGTGTGTGTGTGTGTGTAAATGTATGAACACACCCCTGTATTCTGTGTGTGTGTAAATGTATGAGCACACCCCTGTATTCTGTGTGTGTGTAAATGTATGAGCACACCCCCTGTACTCTGTGTGTGTGTATAAATGTATGAGCACACCCCTGTATTCTGTGTGTGTGTAAATGTATGAACACACCCCTGTATTCTGTGTGTGTGTAAATGTATGAGCACACCCCCTGTACTCTGTGTGTGTGTATAAATGTATGAGCACACCCCTGTATTCTGTGTGTGTGTAAATGTATGAGCACACCCCTGTATTCTGTGTGTGTGTAAATGTATGAGCACACCCCTGTATTCTGTGTGTGTGTAAATGTATGAACACACCCCTGTATTCTGTGTGTGTGTAAATGTATGAGCACACCCCCTGTACTCTCTGTGTGTGTATAAATGTATGAGCACACCCCTGTATTCTGTGTGTGTATAAATGTATGAGCACACCCCTGTATTCTGTGTGTGTATAAATGTATGAACACACCCCTGTATTCTGTGTGTGTGTAAATGTATGAGCACACCCCTGTATTCTCTGTGTTTGTATAAATGTATGAGCACACCCCTGTATTCTGTGTGTGTATAAATGTATGAGCACACCCCTGTATTCTGTGTTTGTATAAATGTATGAGCACACACCCCTGTATTCTGTGTGTGTGTGTGTATAAATGTATGAGCACACCCCCTGTATTCTGTGTGTGTGTGTATAAATGTATGAGCACACACCCCTGTATTCTGTGTGTGTGTGTATAAATGTATGAGCACACCCCCTGTATTCTGTGTGTGTGTGTGTATAAATGTATGAGCACACCCCCCTGTATTCTGTGTGTGTGTGTATAAATGTATGAGCACACCCCCCTGTATTCTGTGTGTGTGTATAAATGTATGAGCACACCCCCTGTACTCTGTGTGTGTATAAATATGTGTGCTAAGTACATTGCCGAACCCTGTGTGTGTGTGTGTGTGTGTGTGTGTGTGTGTGTGTGTGTGTGTATAAATGTATGAGAAAACCCCATGTATTCTGTGTGTGTGTATAAATCTATGAGCACACCCCCTGTATTTTGTCTGTGTGTATAAATGTATCAGCACGCCCCCTGTACTCACAACGAAACACCCCCACCACCTTCACAGCTTACCTCTCATGATCTGCAACCTGGCCACATCCGAGCTGTGCTCCACCTGCTCGATGACGTGACCCAGCACCTGGCGCGGCCGCGGCATCTGCACGTGCAGCACGTTGGGCACCAGGGTAAGCAGAGCCCTCCAGTAGACCCCGGAGGGAACCACGTCCCCGTGGAACAGCACCAGGCAGGGCTGGGCGAACCTCACCACGCTCACCACGCTCAGGAACCCTCCGTAAGTCATGTTCCAAGCCCCGAAGCGGACGTAGTGAGCCACGCGGGGGATGACTTGTAACTTGACGTCATCATCGTAACAGTGTTCCTTGATGACGCGCTTCAAACACGGCGCTTCTTCCGGGGCGAGCGAAGGCACGAACAGGGGAGTCGTGTCCGATTTGACGTCAGCGGCCAAAATGGTCGCCGAGGTGGCGTTGCAGTGTAAGAAGACCTGCGCTCTGATTGGTCGGAAGAAGGTCTGCGGGGTCCAATCGCAGGGCAGGAGACGGAGGCTGCAGGGCGGCAGGTAGGCCTGTGTCCGGAATTCTGATTGGTTTACGGTGGGTCTGAGCAAGATGTGTTGTAAAACTCTTGCAAAATCTGGAAAGGAAACACAACAACATATTAATTACTATTAAGTCAGTTTTAGTTTCAAGGTGATGTTGAAGCATACCAACAGATCCATATAAGCTAGACCTCTTCAGTCTCCTTAATAAAAAGAAAAGAAGTGAAAGGCAAATGCCTAACTTACCCATTTACGCTCTGGTCAGGCCTAGTTTTGCATAAAACAAGTTTGTTTTTTTGTTTTTAAAGTTATATATAAAATATACACACATGCACACATACACATTTACATGTTTTCAAGTCACTTTGCGAAAATCACGCCATGACCATGTGAGCAGCCAGCCAGAACTTCCTGGGGAGAGTGGGTGACATAGTCTGATGAAGAACAATTTTGAATTTTTATGCACACCTGTTCAATCTAGTCAAATGAAAGTGTGTTGTTTCAAGTGAAGATTTTTTTTTCTTCTTCTTTGGTTTGTTTCCAGTGAAAGAAGAGGGGGAGATGGAAAATAAAAAAAAGATTATTAAAAAAATAATAATAATATAAAAAAAAGACTGTGAAGATGAAAGTTTTTTTGTTTTTTTTTTGCTTTCTTTTGGCGGACGTCTTTTTCCATTGGTGAGTGTTTTTACATGGGGAAGAGGGATGAGGTGGGGGGACACATGAGCATTGATGGCTGTCGTGATTGCTGTGTTTCAGTTGGTTTTTGTGTGGCTTTGTTTCACAGGGTTTTTCAGATCACAAGCAGACTGGAGGATGTATGATGAAATCCTTTGACTATCATTAATTCAATGCCTAACCTTTCAATCATTTCAGCCTATGTCAAGGGCCTAGGTGATTTTCAAAAAAAGACGTGATGTGTTTCAATTTCTTAGACAAATGATTAATTCCTTTTTGTTGTTGTTGTTGTTGTTGTTGTCGTTGTTGTTGCAAGATACCTATTTTGTAAGTAAACAAGAGAAACGGATAAGAGTTTAATGGGGATATGAATGTCTTCTTGCCTCATACACAACACAATTAAGAGGTGTGGCGATTTTGTTTAACAATAATTTTGATTTTATAGTAGAAAATGTAATTACGGATTTTCATGGGAACTATCTGATTCAGTGATTGTATTAATTCATACAATGGAATGATGCATCACACTGGTTAATATTCATGGCCCGAACTGTGATAATCCTCAATTTTTATCTAGAATCAGGAAATCAATCTTTTTAAAATCTGGAAGCAGAAACAATAGTTACTGGAGGGGATTGGAACCCAGATTTAAACCCACCATTAGATAACAGTAATTATAAACATATTAACATGTGCAGACCTGCTAGTGCCTGAACCCCCTTCGTGTGTATACGCGAGCAGAAGATCAAATACGCATGTTAAAGATCCTGTAATCCATGTCAGCGTTCGGTGGGTTATGGAAACAAGAACATACCCAGCATGCATCCCTAACCCCCACCCCCAAAAAACGGAGTACGGCTGCCTATATGGCGGCGTAAAAAAGGTCATATACGTAAAAGTCCACTCGTGTACATACGAGTAAAAGTGGGAGTTGCTGCCCACGGACGCAGAAGAAGAAGAAAAGATCAGTAGCAGTGCATGATACACAAAACGGGGGTATTGATATTCTTTAAAACTCACATGGTTGAAAAAGATTATATAATCTGTCATATCATCCAGAATGGAAAACTATATTGTTAAAAGAATGTCCAGAATTTGAAATCTTACAGGAGTATGGCCCAGTTGTACTAACAGTTGGAGGAAGTGTAATAAATCCCTTTTGGAAAAATGTATTTCGTAGTTATTCAGACTTCTGTGACATAACTGATGTTCATACAGCAAGATATTTTGATGGAACCTTTCTTTTTTTTAATAACAATTTTATGATAGATGGCAAAGTATTGTATTTCGATGACTGGGAAAGAAAAGACGTTTATTATGTAAAAGATCTTGTGAAAGAGAAAGGAAAGTCTTTGAATATTTATGAACTTCAAGATGAAATTGATACTCGAGTCACAGGGTTGGAATTCTTTGGTTGTGAACTCAGTTAAAAGCTTTTTAATAGGAATGAATATACCATTGGGAAACAAAGATGAGAATGGACTTGGCTTTGATAAAAGCATGTAGGTGTACTACGAAAAGTATAATGATAAAAACTCCAAAAGGGACGAAGTATTTCTACAACGCATTAATTGGAAAACCAGAACTTCGAAATGCCTGTAAAAATTGGGATTTGGTTTTAGAAAACAAGCTTGAATGGAAGCATATAAATTCAGACACAATACAAAATCCAAGAGATAAGATTAAAATCGTTCCAGATGAAAATCAGTTATCATGTTCTTGTGAGAATTTTTTTTTTTTCTGATGAATATGGGAGTACTCACTGTTGTGTTGTCGCTCGGACAAATAATAAGCTTAAAACATCTTGTGTGTAACGAAGAATATTTAATTACTGAAAAGAAAGAAACAAACAGAAACTAGACTGTCAGCTGTTGTGGCCCTGACCGCTGTTGTTATTCTCACGCCCTCTATATTTCTTGAGCGTCAAGGCAGATAATTCTAATGACAAGAAGTTATGAACTTTCGACACAACACTCGCTGATAGCAACTGTATTTTCTACAAAGAATTTAAAAAAAAAAAAAAAGAAAAAAAAAAGAAGACACAGTTATACATTATCTACAGGAGTGTATTCATCATTTCATGTACAGCATCTTTGGACAGAATTTGTAAGACATTTAAAAGAAAAATGTGCACATTGTGATAGATTTATCCTCAATGATGCACTGGTGCTTTTTGGACAAAAAAAACTTAAGAAATAAAAAGAGAATGTTTTTCACACATTTTATTGATAGCTAAATCCTACGTAAACAAATGTAGAATCAATAAAGTAAAACCAACATTACATCTTCTAAAAGATCTCAAGCACGTATATGTAGTAGACAAGTATGTTTTTAGCATGACTATGAAACAGAACAAATCTGAGCAAAAATGAGCACTATATATATGTTTAGTCCAATATTTAATAATATAATAATGTACATTTATATAGCACCCTTTCTCTCTAAGAGCTCAGGGCGCTTTACATGAAAGAAAAATATTACAAGTTACATAAAACATTCATGACCACTCTTTCTCAAAAAAACCCTCCCCCCTTCACACACACTCTCCCTTTCCCACTCTATATACATCCAAAGTGAGCTGACATAGGTGGTGTTGGAGAACCAGGAAGCGGAAGTGCTTATAGATAGGTTTTAAAAAGATGAGTTTTTAGTGATGAGCGAAAAGCAGAAATAGAATCAGATGCACGGATATGATGAGAAAGGTTGTTCCAGATGTGAGGAGCAGCAAAGAGGAAAGAACATTCACCTTAGGTTCTTGTATTGAAGGAAGTTTCAAAAGGTAACACTAACAGTCAGAGGAAGAGCGGAGATTTCTTGGGGGAGTGTAAACACTGACAAGGTCAGAAAGATATGCAGGTCCTGCGGAGTGGAAAGCAGAATGGCAGAAACACGCAACTTTGTATTTAATTCTCGCTTCAATGGGGAGCCAATGTAGAGTTCGGAGGTGGGGAGAAATGTGATCAGTACGTGGGACTCGAGAGTCAGACGGGCAGCATTGTTTTGAAGGTTCTGAATTCACTGAAGAATATTACGTGGACAGCCTATGAGAAGAGAATTACAGTAGTCGATTTGTGACAGCACAAAAGCAGAAATAAGAGTTTTAGTAGTTTCAACGGTTCACAATTGACTATGCGTATCAGATTTACTACCTGTGAGCATGCATGCTGAGGTTTGAGTCAAGAATGACTCCAAGGTTCCTTGCTGATTTAGAAAACTGAACTGTGGCATCACCAACCACAACAGAGGCAGGAAAAGAAGTAGATGTGGACATTTTTGCACAGGATATAATAGCTTCAGTTTTGTCATCATTTAACTTTAGCTTATTGAATGTCATCCAGGATTTAACATCGAGAATACAATTCTGCATTGACAGAATCAGACTGTTTTACTTGGTTTGGTTCTGCAGACTTTTGTAGCTGAGTATCATCAGCAAAAGAGTGGTGAAGAACAGAATGGCCAGAAATGAAATCAGAAAGAGGAGTAGTGTACAGAACGAACAGAACGGGGCCCAGGACAGAGCCTTGTGGCACACCATTTGAGATCAGGGTTGGATCAGACTTAAAGCTATTAACAGAGACAATCTGGAAGCGGTTGGATAGGTTTGAAGAAAACCAACTCAGAACTGTTGAGTGAATCCAAAAAAAACATGTTCAAGTCTGGAAAGGAGTATACTGTGGTCTATTTTGTCAAACCCAGCCGACAGATCGAGCAAAGTTAACACAGTTTACCTTCTTCAACAGACAGTAACAGGTCATTAACTACTTTCAGCAAAGCAATTTCAGTGCTATGGGCAGATCTATATGCTGACTGAAAAGAAGAGAACAGGCTGCTTAATGCTAAATGGTCTTTAAGTTGGGAGAGAACAATTTTTGACTCACTTGTGTAAACAAAGTGAGTATGTTTTAACCTAGTGTTCGGTTGTCTCTCTCTCTGTGTGTGTGTGTGTGTGTGTGTGTGTGGTAAACTTTAACATTGCCATTTTCTCTGCAAATACTTTGTCAGTTGACACCAAATTAGGCATTAAAATAGGAAAAATTCAGTTCTTTCCAGTCATCTTGTTTAAAACAATATTGCACCTCTGGGATGGGCACAAAAAATATTTAAAAAAAGAAGCCAAATTATATGCAAACTGAATTTACTGTTATATTTATGTATTTTTTATTCTCTAAACTTGGCACTTTGATCTGATATTCTGACACAAGAGCAGTCGTTATTATCATTTTTTGTTCAAACAGGAACTTCTTTTGCTAAGCATGGAAGTTTTATTTATTTTGCAAACGTTTTGGTGCAGTGAGGGTAAAAAAGGGAAATTACTCTGTAATTAATGCTAGGGGACTTAATTTGCTTTAAACTGATCTTTCTCATCTTAAACATTACATTTTGAAATTATACTCAATACATAAAATACATAAAAAAAAGCTTGGATTTTTTTTTAAGTGTATCACAAGTGAGTCTTGAAGGCCTTGCCTCTCTTGTTTCAATGATTTTGGACACAAAAGCAAGGTTGACTTGACTTGACTTGACTTGACAACGGTTTAGGCCTCTCCCGAGGCCTGTTCGTGTTAAAATAAACAAACAAACTATCACTGAACTGGTTGCATGCGTGGCGAGCGCGGCTAGACCAAATCAGTTGTTCTGACAAGATGGGTTGTACGGCGCCAGGACCACGGAGTCTGGGAGACCGTTCCACTGTGTCACCACTCTATTAGAGAAATAGTTCCCCCTGACATCAAGGATGCAGAGTGAAAACTTTTGAGGTAATTGTGATCCAGAGTGGCTTCCTTTGCCATGGGCTTAACAAGTGCAGTTTTGTATACATCAAGTAAGACACCAGAAATTAAAGAATCATTTATAATTTTTGTAAGTGCAGGCAAAACAATTAGCTACTAATGTAACCATGAAATTAATATGGTCTTGAATGTGTATTGTTCTACATGCATTGTGTTGTTGTGGAATTGTCAGTATTTCGAACATCATAAGATCATTGTCTTTAGCTCCTAATGCATAAAGTATATAAAGTTTTGCGTATGTAAACCTTTGTCTGAATAAAAATGTTGAAAAAAAAAAATATATATATGTATACATCCCGTAAAATCGTTTTCTTGTTTTGTTGATGAAACGACCTCCAAGCATCAGTTCAACATAATATAACATGGCAAGTGTCTCCTTCAAAACTACAGTGTGGGGTATCATGTAGCTGACCTGATATTAGATCCAGATCACTGTTCAATGCAAAGTTAAAATCTCTAACAAGTATCACATTGTCGCCGAAATGTCATTTAAAGTCACTAAGACCTTGGAAAAAACATGACTTTTCTTCTCTTCCGTTTGGAGCATAAATGTTTGCTGCAATCAGATAATGGTGTGTGTCCATCGAGATCGATGATGACCATCGTTGTCATCCAGCTGGGGGATGGGGGAAGGGTGGTGGTGGGGTGGGGGGGAGGATGCAAATGAATCTATCTGTGAATGCGCAGATGGCTGAATAGTCCAATCTGCGCACGAAATGTTCGCTGACAGTTTGGGCAGACAAAGACAGGCATACCATTGTCAGGGAGCTTGTTTGCCCGTGACTTTCTGGCCTGCCTCTTCTGAACAGCTGCAGCAGTCCTGTTGGCCTCGCACAACTTGGCGCCTTTGTGCACAGCAGCACGCCATTTGTCACGGTCCACTGCAGATTCCTCCCAGGAGTCAGGGTTGATATCAAACGCTTTCAGAGAGACTTTCAGAGTATCTCTGAAGCGCTTCTTCTGACCTCCGTGTGATCTCTTCCCTTGTTGCAGCTCGCCATAGAAGAGCCTTTGTCAGATAATAAGCTTAATGCAGACCAACAAAGAATATGAAAAGAGGGGACGTTTATAGGCCGCGAGGCTTAAAGGCAAAAACGCCAGTCCTTACGACTACTACTACTTCTCCTACACCGCAACATGTTGCCGTTTTCGCCAGATCTACGCAGACCGGTGTTCGCAAATGAAAGTGAGCGGGCGCAAGAGAAAATAGAGTCCGCATTTCAACCAAATAAATAATTACGTATCCCACACTTCGTACATTTTGGCTCCCTTTTTGTTATGTTACATGTGATGTACAGTTCTATCGGGTACATTATGATTTATTTATTTTGGAATTATCTTTTCCTCGGAATTTCTTTCTTCTTGCTGGATCAGTCAGTGGTTGAAGTGGATAGTAGCAAGTGACGAGTCCTGGCGCTGTTGGAACGATGTAGATCTAGATGTTATGTGGGTTGGCTGTTAGTTTATTAGAAGGATTTTGAACAATAACAGTTCGGGAAGTCTTTTGACAGTAAATCCATGAACTTTTGTTGAAGGTTCTTGCTGTTGACGGTGTCGCGTGTGCTCTACGAGTGGTTGCTGGAACAAACAAACCCAAAAAACATATTTTGTGATGAAGTGTGGATGTTGGGACAGAATGCTGTCGCGAGAAAAGAGGATGCTGGTGTGGTTGTTTCTGATGGCGGTGGTGGCCGCGTGTTTGTATTTCCCGCTTTGGTTTCTGCTGGACCGAATGGGTATGCTGTTTTCGTTTATCATTTTATGTTATTTCTTTATTTCTTCGTCGTTCTTGTTGTTGTCGTCGTGGTCGTCCTCGATATATGGATTGAATCTTCTTTTTCTAGCCCCTTTCTTTCTTTCTTTCTTTCTTTCTTCATCTTCCCATTATTACCATTATCGTCATCTGTTGTTTTCGTTGTCGTCTCATCATTCCACTTCTTACGCCTTTTCCATTCATTTTTATCAGTAGTGGTAGCAGGAGGTTGAGTAACAGTAGCTATAGGGGTACTAGTAGCAGCAGCAGCAGTAGCAGTGGTTGTAGTAGAAGTAGCATGATTATATATTTCAAAAAGTATTTTGTCGTGTTTCTTCCCCATGAATTTTTCATTTCATCTCTACCATGAAAAAATACGTCGTTGGTGGTTGTGATTTGATGAGATTAATTTAGGTAATGTAGCTTCAAGACAAGTAAGCTTATATGCCTCAGTTACGAAATATCAAAACAATCATTCATCAGATTCATAAAACATGTTGCCAAACTTTGGATCGCAGTCCAGAAAGTTCTTATTGATATCTTTTGCAAATTTTGCAAATGTAGGTATGCCCGAGGCGATGGCAACGTCTTTTTTTTTTTTTTTTTTTTTTTTTTTTTAAAGCGAAATAATTGAGACACATCAAAATAACATGATTTAAACGGAAACAGAAAACAATAACAACTACAACGACAAAACACAATTTGTAGACCGGGCGGACAAACCTTGAACAGAGACGATAAAAATTAATGAAGAATGATGACTGCTGAGTCTACAAAAAATAAATAAATAAATAAATTGGGGAAAGGTTTATTAAAAAAAATTGTGGGTTGTAAAATAAGACTGACTTTTTTGGGTAAAAGCTGGTGTCCTTTTTATCAAAGGCGAGTCTTATTTTACAACCTACAGAATTTTTTTTTTTTTTTTTTTTATTATAAACTTTCTCCATTTGGAATAAGCAGAGACCCAGGTTTTTACACACAACTGACATAGCTTATGAAATCTGGTGAACAGTTCTTTTTTGTTCAGTGTCACAATGACTGTTTACAGAGTTCAGGTAGAAAGAAGGCGTAGTTAACGAGATAGCATATTCTTTTCTTCTTTTTTTTTTAAGAAAAAAAAAAGTTTTCGTGAATGTGCCATGGCATTCTTCGTCGTATTTTTAAAAGTGTATGTAAACTCATAATGTGTGAGTGTGTGTGTGCGCGCGCGTGTGTGTAGGAGTAGGGGTGGGGTAGGGAGGGATGCTAGGAGACAGATACACACAGAGACAGATAAAGAGAGAGAGAGAGACATACACAGATAGAGAAAGAAGACACAGAGATAGAGAAAGAGAGAAAGTAAGAGCCCACTTTCAGTATCTCATACACATCAACTCACTGACCAACTGCCCCATCCCCCCTCCACACACACACACACACACACACACCACCACCACTCCTCTCTCTATCTCTCCTCCTTCCGCCCACTCCGTTACACACCCACCCACCCACCCACCCTGTCGCCACCTCCATTCTTTCCAGCCACCCACTTTTCCATTTACCCACACACACGTCACCCATACATCCACACACACACATTCACACACACACACACTCTCTTAAACACACACACACACACACATCCACCTAATCTCACACACACACACACACACACACACACACACACACACACACACACACACACACACACACACACCTAATCCCCACCTCCTAACACCCTCACATAAACACACACACACACACACACACAGTCTCCTCCACCACTTTGTGTCCACACGAGTGTTGTGAAGTCGACCTATTGAGTACAGGTGCGCGGAACCGAGATAACTTCAAGTGTTCGGTCCTACACAGTCCCACTTTTAATCACCTGACCTCCTCACTCATTGCCTTGCTATATCGGCCTGGTCAGTCTTTGACCTGCTTGCGCTGAATGACCACACCGGAAAACTTCTGTGAACGACTGTTTTCGTTGGACTTGTTTCTTCTTCTTCTTCTCTGCTTCTTTTTTTTTTTTTCTTCTTTTTTTCCTAGTTGTTCGAACAACTATTTCAAGCGGTGTTGCGGTGTTGCCCAGGTGTACAGTTTTGAAGAATTAATTGGTATTGGAGTCATATTTACGAAAAAAACACAAAAAAACTTGTTATATATCTTTGTGTGTGGAGCGTTACAGAAGTATCATGTGTTGCTACAGTTTGTTCTGGTGAAGGTGGTATCCATAGTGGTTGGAATACTAGCGGCAAGTTAAATATTTGAGATTGTCGAAACACACACACGCGAGTCTTGAAACTTTGTCAGTGACCGTGGAAAAAAAAAGTGTGGATGTTGGTCTTCTTTGACAGCAACAGTTGTGACGAACATCAGGAGAGCTGCAGGCATTTGACAGTAGTGATAGTGACAGTGATAGTTAACGTTTCGGAAGGATCAGTAACAGTTTCGGAGGTCTTATATATAAAATATACATTAAATATATAAATACATTATAATAAAATTATATATATATACATATATATATATAATTATTTCTAATAACAAAAATGTTATGGGAGGGGCATTTTGCTAGCAGCAGCAATGTAACAGGCGAACGAGACAGTAACAGTGACAGTGATATTTACTTGAAAAAGGAATTACTTTTGACAGTAACTGTCATTGAAAGCGCGACCGTTACCAGCAGCAGTGTAACTTTAAAATAAAAAAAAAATTCATGTATTTCTTTATTCATTCATTTATATTGTAAACAGTAACGGTGACAACTTGGAAGGTGTCCCCCCACCCACCCACCCACCCCTCCACCCTACGTGTGGTTGGGCACAGTAATGGTTGAAAGCTTTTAAACAATAACAGTTTCGGAGAAAGCCTTTTGACAGTAACGCCAGGTCGTTAAGGAATTAGGGCTGCTGACAGTGTCAGTTAACAACTCGACAGCGGCAGGGAACAACAGACCGTTAACTTGGAAAGTTCAGCAACATGGCGTGGGAAAGCCCGTCGCGAAAAGGGGTGCTGGTGACGTTGTTTGTGACGGTGATGGTGTTCACGTGTCTGTATTACCCTCTCAGTGGGAGTCTGCTGTGTCGAACGGGTATGTTGTTGTTTTTCTTTTTTCTTTTCTTTCTTTCTTTCTTCCGTTTGTTGGTGTTGTAGTTGGTGCTATTGTTGGTGTTGTCGTTGGTGACAGTCGTTCTAAATCATTATAATTATGGATTGTTTTGGGGTTTTTTTTTTGTTTTTCTCTGTTATGCAAACAGGTATCAAAAAATATCTATCAACTGTCTAGAATTAAACACTTTTTGGATCTTCACTGCCGAAAACTATTTGTCAGTGCTTATATAGAATCACACATTAACTATGCTTCGACAGTGTGGGATTCGGCGAGTGACAGTATTATAAAACCTCTATTGAGTCTGCATAGAAGAGCTGTAAAACTGATTCTTTTAAAATCTTCATCATTGACTGTATCTGATTATAAAGCTCTCGATATCCTCCCACTGAAAACAAAACTTCTATTTAACAAAGGTCTATTTATGTTCAAAATTATGTCTGGATTTGCTCCCCAACTCACTGAAGAATAAATTTGTAACCAACACTCATCGTCATCTTCATAAAGTTATGGTACCACTTCCAAGGATCGATCTTTTAAAATCTAGTCTGTCTTATTCAGGGGGCTGTTTATGGAATGAATTATTGTCCTGCCTCAATGTAAACACTGTAAAAAGCATCCCTAACTTTAAAAAACATATATCGTGCACATTTATTGAAAAACATGTGATTATGTGACACATATCAATTATAAAAAAAAAAAACATGTATAGATTGTCAATATATATATGCCTCTCTCCTCCCCTGTCAGTCTCTATGTCTCTCCACTGTCACTGTCACTATATCTGTCTGTTGTCAGCCTCCCCTGCCTTCTTTACTCTTCCCCTTGTCCATTCTTCCTTCCGCTCTCCACCACGCCCCTACCCTATTGTCCTCGTTGTTATTCATCTATCGCGATATTGTATTGTACATACGTTCTATGTTTATGTTTGCACATGCTTATGCAGTTTTGACGTTGGTGTTGTGAATTGACTCTCGCTTTTTTTTTTCTTTTGTTTTGTTTGTTGCTTTTTTTTTCCAATTATTTATGCCCAGAGGGCTGGATGTAAACAAGTACTTTGTGCTTACTCCTTTACCCTCGTAAAATAAAGTTTAGTTCGTTCGTTCCCCCACTCTGGTCCGTAATGCGGTGTGTGTTGTGTGTGTTTGTTTCTTTCAGTTTATTCATTTTTATTCCTATACATTTTTTACTAACACCATGCTTGTACCTGTATGCCGTGTGTGTGTGTGTGTGTGTGTGTGTGTGTGTGTGTGTGTGTGTGTGTTCTTTTTTTATATATATTTTTTTCCCTAACCCTAACCATGCTTTCACTTTATTTAGTATTGTGTAGTGTAAACCCTATTCAGGGCGGGGACTGGATGTAAAAAAGCACACCAGTGCTTATCTATTATCCTCGAAATAAAGAATTTGTCTTGTCTTGTCTTGTCTTGTCCCTCTCTCTCTCATATTTTTCTCTGTTTCTGTTGGGAAAGGAAAGAACAAGAAAGCAACATGAATGACAAAGGAAATGTTTTTGATTAAAAAAGGAAGAAGAAAAAAAATTGTAGAGAGACTTCTCTGGCTTTCTAATACATTACTCAATGTGAGAGAAAGCGTGCGAGAAAGCGTGGGTACACACACACACACGCACACGCACACTCTCTCTCCCTCCCTCTCTCTGTCACACACACACACACACACACGCACCCACACACACTCTCTCTCTGTCACACACACGCGCGCTCACACACTCCCTCTCTCTTCCTCCCTCTCTCTCTGTCACACACAAACACACACACTCTCTCTCTCTCTCTCTCTCTCTCTCTCTCTCTCTCTCTCTCTCTCTCTCCCTCCCTCCCTCCATCTGTTTCTATGTGTCTCACACACACACACACACACACACACACACACACACACACACACACACATACACACACGCGCGGGCACACACACACTACACAATAGAATGGATCTTACAACGGAATTTTGCCAGGGAAGTTAACTATGACTGCCGTGGGTTCGTTTACGTGCTTTAACCTTCGCTGGCTATCGTGGGTCGTACACGACCTAGAAGGGTACAAAAACTCAAATATCTCAGCAAATTTTTAATATTTTTCTACGAAATTTCAGAAATGCTTCCTACACCTAAATGGCCAACTTTTGCCAAAAAAAAAAAAAAAAAAAAAAAAAAAAATCATTAATTAGTTAGAGTAATTAAAGGTGGCGTTTTAACTACACACGGACGCTTGTGTGGGTCGTGTATGACCCATGCTTTTTAAAGGGGAAAAAACGTGGTCACTCCTCGAAAGCTCGTGTGGGTCATGCACGACCCATACCTTTTTAATTAATAGTGATTTCAGAAGGTTTAATCTGCAATTAGTGAAGGAAAATAAAGAAGTTTTACTTTCAATAGCCTCACTACCCCACTACTCTCCCACTACCCCCCACCCCCACCCCCCATCCCCACCCCGTCCCTTTCGCCTGTCTTCAGCTATAACCCCCTTCCATCCCTTTCTCTAACAGCATGTACCTGTGTGACTGTCTTTGATTGTGCGTGTATAGGATGTTAAGAGTCATCTCTCTCTCTCTCTCTCTCTCTCTCTCTCTCTCTCTCTCGCTGTCTGTCTCAGTCTCTCTCTATCTCTGTGTGCATAAGTAGGCTTTGTATGTATGTACATGTGGTGTTATGCGTTTGTGTGTGTGATCAGTTGGGTGTGCATGTGTGTGTGTGTGTGTGTGTGTGTGTATGTGCGTGTGTGTGTGAATGCGTGAGCATGTTTCTTCTGAGTGTATGTGTTTGTGTGAGTCTGTGTGTGCGTGAGCGAGCGCATGTGTGTGTAATCAGTTGTTACGATATGTTTTCCTTTTTCTATATTTTGTTATAAGCTTTGGATGAGTATACAGGTTTTTGCCTCTTTACAAAGTATGGGTCGTGCACGACCCACGCAAGCTTTGGAGGAATATACAGGTTTTTGTCTCTTTAAAGGTATGGGTCGTGGACGACCCACATATGCTTCCGTGTGTGGTCAAAAGCGACAGCCAGCAGAAGGTTAAGGGGATGCTGTACACGGTATCTTGGTTTGTATAAATAGTCTTAATCCGAATGACTAGTGTCCAGACTAACACTCTGTGATGAGCCTCTCACCGTGAAACACGTCCTCCTTGACTGTTGGGATCTGCATGACGTTAGACACAGATATTACACGGCGGTTTCTTTGAAGACCTTGTTTCGTGATATCCCTCCGTGGACGCTGATGGACTTCTAGAAAGAAGTGAACATTTTAAATCAGATTTGAAGGTTTTAAACTACGGAAGGTTTTTTTTTTTAAACTTTGAGTGGAAAGTTTGAAGTGGTGATTCGTTTTAATTGTTTGTTTTTTTTACCCTTGTAGTAGTTATTAACGTGGCGATAGCCTTGAGATGGCCTTAGTAGTCGGCGAGGCTCCAAGCACCATAATTTGATTTCTTTCAAACTACCACTCATGATCTAGTGGAGTGGGTGGAGGTGGCAGGGGGTTTGGGGGGGTGGGGGGGGGGGGGTGTTGGTGGGTGGGTGGGTCCCACCATTACACCAGTCCAGAGTTCAAAAGTCATTGTTATCGTTATCGCTATCGGTGTTTTCATCGGTGTTTTCATCCTTGAGATTACTAGTCCGACTGTATGACCATAAATGTTACTGCTAATGCTGTCACTGTTATCCTCCTCCTCCTCTTCTTCCTCTTCCGCCTCCCTCCTCCTCCTCCCTCCTATTTCTTCTTCTTCCCAATGATGATGATAGAAACAGTATTCTCATCTCCACCATCGTCAATAATGATACTACTACTACACGACCCACACAAGCTTTGGAGGAATATACAGGTTTTTGTCTCTTTAAAGGTATGGGTCGTGGACGACCCACATGAGCTTCCGTGTGTGGTCAAAAGCGACAGCCAGCAGAAGGTTAAGGGGATGCTGTACACGGTATCTTGGTTTGTATAAATAGTCTTAATCCGAATGACTAGTGTCCAGACAACCACTCTGTGATGAGCCTCTCACCGTGAAACACGTGCTCCTTGACTGTTGGGATCTGCATGACGTTAGACACAGATATTACACGCCGGTTTCTTTGAAGACCTTGTTTCGTGATACGCTGATGGACTTCTAGAAAGAAGTGAACATTTAAAATCAGATTTGAAGGTTTTAAACTAGGGAAGTTTTTTTTTTTTTAAACTTTGAGAGGAAAGTTTGAAGTGGTGATTCGTTTTAATTGTTTGTTTTTTTACCCTCGTAGTAGTTATTAACGTGGCGATAGCCTTGAGATAGCCTTAGTGGTCGGCGATGCTCTAAGCACCATAATTTCATTTCTTTCAGACTACCACTCATGATTTAGTGGAGTGGGTGGAGGTGGCAGGGGGTTTGGGGGTGGGGGGGGGGGGGGTTGCTGTCACTGTTATCCTCCTCCTCCTCTTCTTCCTCTTCCGCCTCCCTCCTCCTCCTTCCTCCTCTTTCTTCTTCTTCTTCTTCCCAATGATGATGATGATAGAAACAGTATTCTCATCTCCACCATCGTCAATAATGATACTACTACTATTCAAAATCAATGTTATTATCATCATTATTATTAAAATCATTATCATCATCATTATTGCTGTTGTTGTTGTCATTTTATTATTGATAACGGTGATAATGAGGTGATGATGAGTATTATCATTATTGTTTTTATACTGCTATCATTCATGACAGCCAACATTTCATTTTATTTTCAGTACACGTGTTCATGGTGATCATGTCATTGTGAATAATATGTTTGTTTTGTTGTTGTTTTGAACACGGATGGGTCTTTTGCTGGCTTTTGATCCTATCATTTCTTGTTGTTTTGTTGTTGTTGTTGTTGTTGCTTTTTGTTTGTTTGTTTTAAAGTGGAATGGAGGGTGAGGACCTGAACTTTTTTTTTTTTCGTTTTTTTTCTGTCTCTTCTGTTTTTCTTTCTTCTTTCTTTTTTTTTTTTCTTTCTTTTTTCCTTTTTTTCCTTTACTTTTCTCTCTCTCTCTCTCTTTTTTTTGTTTTTTTTGCTCTTTCTTTTTTCTTTCTTTTTCTTTTTTTTTTTTTAAGGAGGATGAAGAATAGTGATCTGAACTAGGCTTTGCGTCCGTCACTATTGCACGTGTGTGGAGGTGCATGTGACACACACACACACACACACACACACACACACACACGCACACACACACACACAGAATGAATGAATGAATGATGAATAAATGGACGAATGAATAATTTTCATTTTCTGAGGGTAATAGCTTTAGCATGCATGCTTTTTTTTTTTTCCCACAAAGCCCTCGAAAACTAACAAAATAATTAAAAAAATGATGATAATAACAATAACAAAAGAAGGGGGGGGAAGTAGAAGTGAACAAAAACAAGAGAAATACCAAGGAAAACATACATCAAAGACGAGAAGAAGAAAAGGAGATAGTTACTTAGACAGACAGATAAATAGACAGACAGACAGACAGACCAACAGAGAAAGAGACAGACAGACTGGCAGACATATCGGAACTCGGAGAGAGAGACAGAGACAGACAGACAGAGACAGTTTAAGATGGCGGTGTGTTAGTTTAGTGCTCGAATCCGCATCAAAACCAAGTAAATTGACGTTCCAAATACAGTCAAACACTGCTGAAAATGGGTTACATCTACAAATGGTAATGTTGTTCCCTCAAAGCGCAAATATTTCCGGTAAAATAGGTCCTTCGATTTTGGACGCTGAAACAGGACTTTACCCTGAAACTGAGCTGATGCATGATAGTCAGTCGTGTCCGACTAGGACCTTTAGAAAAGCAGAGAAGGCAACTGCTGTCCTGACTATCTGGGCTAGAATTTGATTATTGGTACAGAGTGTCTTGCCTAAGTTATATCCCCGCTCTCTCGGCCAAGAGGGTTTTAGGACAGTCGGCGTTGGGATGCTTCCTAAAGGCCAGCTAGCCCCCAAGGCTGTAGCACAGAGAGCCAGTGCAGTCTTGCCTCCTAGTTTGAGCGTCATAGTCCTCTACAAAAGACTAAGCTGTAAATGACTTTCCATTGCAACGAGAAACCATTGATCATACAGCTCACTTCGCAGTTGTCCTGACTGTCAATCTGTGATATTAGCTGGGCGTTGGGCATGAAACTGACCTGATATATCATTATTTCCTTCCCAGGCTTCACAAGCATTTTTCAACAACAACACCACGCTTTGCCCAGACCCAAAATGGACCTCTTCTTCCTCAACAACTCCATCATCCAGACACAGGTCTACACGCCGTCCTACGGCCTCCGTCTCCTGCCCTGCGATTGGACCCCGCAGACCTTCTTCCGACCAATCAGAACGCAGGTCTTCTTACACTGTAACGCTACCTCAGCGACCATTTTGGCCGCTGACGTCAAATCGGACACGACTCCCCTGTTCGTGCCTTCGCTCGCCCCGGAAGAAGCGCCGTGTTTGAAGCGCGTCATCAAGGAACACTGTTACGATGATGACGTCAAGTTACAAGTCATCCCCCGCGTGGCTCACTACGTCCGCTTCGGGGCTTGGAACATGACTTACGGGGGGTTCCTGAGCGTGGTGAGCGTGGTGAGGTTCGCCCAGCCCTGCCTGGTGCTGTTCCATGGGGACGTGGTTCCCTCCGGGGTCTACTGGAGGGCTCTGCTGACCCTGGTGCCCAACGTGCTGCACGTGCAGATGCCGCGGCCGCGCGAGGTCCTTGGTCACCCCATCAAGCAAGTGGAGCACAGCGCGGATGTGGCCCGGCTGCAGTTCATGAGAGGTGCGTGTATGTGTTCAGGGATGAGGGGTTGGGAACGGGTGTGGGGGGTTGGGGGGCGGTCAGAGGGGCGGGGGGGGGGGGGGGGGGGCGGTGTTGGGGGATCGTAGTTTCGTGGTGTTGAGGGAGAAGGTTTCAGAGGTTGGAGGAGTGGCTGTGGGCCTTAGAATGGGGTGGGTGGAGAGGGGGTGGAATGGGTCAGATGGAAAGGGAGTGTTGTGCGTATGTGTTAATCAGAGAGGGTGAAAGAACATTTATCATATGTTCTGGTGCTTTTGTTTTCCCCAAACCGCCCCCTCATATGTTTCCCCAAAAGCATCGGTTTCATAATCGATAGTTGAATACATAATTATTGTCTTGATACATGTGACATGAACAAAGCTTAAGTCAATAAACCAATTGTCTTGTCTTCTTTTTTTCCCCTCCTTCTCATCTACTTTTCTTTCTTCACTCCTTTCTTCTTGACTTCTAGAAAGTGTTTGATTTCACTGATCAAATTCATTTTTTGGCTCATTTTCCTTTACTGGTGTTAAAGGTAAAATTATGCAAGTGGGAAAAAAAGCATCATGCTCATGTTAAGACATGAGTCAGATTTGGTGCTAGTTTAACAGATTATATTGGATATACGACGGGTGTTAGTCAAGAAGACCCATGTAGTCCTGTATTATTCGCAAGTCTTTTCAACCTTTGTTAAGAAAATTGGCACAAAATGTTATCACGGGAGACAAGGAGATACTTTTTTGTGTGTGATGCCTTTGAATTGTTCAGTCTTCTTTCAGCTGATGACAGTTTTGATCTCGGAAATGACTGTAGCATTGTAAACCCAATACTTACAGTACTTAATAATACATTTTTATACACACACAGAGTACGGGGGAATGTACTTGGACACAGACCACCTACTCCTCCGCTCTCTGGACTCGCTACAGCACTACCCAGTCGTCATGGGAGAGGAGACAGGGGCGCAACTGGGCAACGGCTTCTTCCTGGCCCAGCCGGAAGCAGAGTTTCTGCGGCTGTGGCAGGCCAACTACAGTGACTTCAAGGACTGGCAATGGGCCGAGCACTCCACCATGCGGCCCAAGAAACTGTCGCTGGACTTCCCCAAGCTGGTGCACGTGGTGCACACGTTCTTCAACCCCAACTATGCAGGGATTGCCGTGCTGTTCAACAGAACTCAGGCGCCCCACTACAACTGGAGCAGGCATTATGGCGTGCATCTCTACCGCAGGGACAAGCAGAAACTGGACCATCAGGACAGCGTCATAGGTGACATGGCCAGGCATATCTTGTACGGGGACCAGCACGCCTGTTGGCGGAGTTTAACCCCTTGACTGCTGCTGACAAAGGATGTTAGCTGGACACGTTCTGTTCCGACCAGGACCTAGAGTACCTGTAGGTGGCTGGAGAAGAAAATTCTCACTCAAGCAAAGAGAAACGCCCCAAAGCTCTGCTCAGAAAATGTCTCTTAAAAAAACAACCACAGCAGGAACAGAAATCTCGAAAGTTAAAACGAAATTATAGATGATTTAATAGTCTGAACATTGCTTTGAAAGCTACGAGTGGACAAATACTAGACACGGCTTACAGGGGCCAGTAACAGGGGCTGATAAGCCACAGTGGACTAAAACGAACTCTCCACAGTAAATCCAAGATTACACACGGACATCGCCCCACAATTCTGATGGGCTTATAGGATGATGTATGACATGCAGTATACATACATATGATGCTCTCTCTCTCTCTCTCTCTCTCTCTCTCTCTCTCTCTCTCACACACACATATATACACATCTATATATAGATGTAGGGTGTGTGGGTGTGTGAGGTGCACGCGTTTGTTGTGTGTGTATATGTGTTGTTGTTCTGCTTGTTTAAGCGCGTTGGGTTACGCTGCTGGTCAGGCATCTGCTTGGCAGATGTGGTGTAGCGTATATGGATTTGTCCGAACGCAGTGACGCCTCCTTGAGCTACTGAAACTGAAAACTGAAATCTGCTGTAACTGTCATGCGTGGCGTGTGGGAGGGGAACAGAGATGAGGGAGGCGGGGGTGGAAGGGGGTTACTTACACAGTGTAGTCAGCTCAGTGCTTCCGGAAACAACGACAGGAATACAGCAGCCGTGCTTGTCGACTTGTTTGTTTGACCACTGTCTGCTTTTGCCGAATACCTCCGTACTCCACTGTGGGCCGCCGCTCTTTCTCTGTCTCTGGACCTTGCATTTTTTTGGTGTCTTGTCTATAATCCTGTGGTAATCCCTGTATAGGTAAGTGTGGAATGAGCCCCCCCCCCCCACCACCACCCCAACACCCCCCCCCCCCCCTCTTCCCCCCATCGCTTCGCCAGGTCTCCGCCTTAAGACTATTTCAAGTCTGGCCTTGAAACCCACCTCTTCCCAAGATAGCCTCCCTTCCCTGTCCCTTCGTTGTTTTTCAGTCTAATTATGCATGCGAGTGACTGACTGCTGTGAAAGCGCTATGATTTGTCTGTGCACAGGATTCAATGCTATATAAATACTACTTATCATTATTAGTCCTAGGTCCTGTTCTTTTCGTGCTGTATGCGGCTCCTGTGTCGGATGTCATCAGTCATCATGCGATGTCACATGAAAGCTTTCCTGATGACACTCACCTTTATCAGTCGGCTTCCATAGCCGAATTTGATGCACTGGTGACTTAAAACACGGGAGTGCATTGCTGGCCTAAAGGACTGGATGACTCTCAACAAGCTGCAACTAAATGATGATAAGACTGAATTTATGATAACCTGTCCAAAGAAGTTTCGTCAACATCCTTCCTTTCCTGACTCTGTTCTGATCAATAGCACACCTGTTTCACTTTCTCCTTCTGTTCGCAGTCTTGGTGTAATCGTAGACCAGTCTCTTTCCTTCCAACAGCACATTTCGAATATCTGTAAAGTTGCCTATTTGGAGCTGCGTAGAATCAGTTCTATCCGTCACTATCTCTCAACCGATGCAACCAAGGCACTTGTATGCTTTCTGGTTCTCTCGAGATTGGGTTACTGCAACTCTCTTTTGGCCGGCCTTCCCAAATATCTATTAGACAGACTCCAACGAATTCAGAATAACGCTGCCAGATTCATTTGCAGAGCTTCTAAATTCGATCATGTTTCTCCTCTCCTTCAGTCTCTCCACTGGTTGCCTGTTTCTGATCGAGTAGACTATAAGCTATCCACTATGACCTTTTCTGCAGTCAACGGATCTGGCTCCAAGTATCTTTCTGAACTCATCCATATCTATACCCCGCCTCGCCAGCTCCGTTCTTCCTATGATACTCGACTTCTCAGGATACCTCACATCAGAAATAAGATCTATGGACACAGATCGTTTTCTTTTCAATCGCCAAAGACGTGGAACAAGCTCCCTGACAACCTCCGTCATTCTGATTCCCTTGCATCTTTTAAATCTCGTCTCAAAACTCACCTTTTCCCTCAGCAATAAGTTCAAGTGTGGCAGGTCCACTTCCTTTGCGTTAGCTGTGCTTGACTATGTGTGTATACATATGTACATATATGTATGTGTACATAACTATATGCATGTATATGAATGTGTATTGTGTGTGTGTGTGTGTGTGTGTGTGTGTGTGTGTGTGTGTGTGTAGCCACATTTTGATGTGTGTATGTAACATTGATGTAATGTGTAATGTTAACAAAAGTGTTTTTGTAAAGCACCGAGAGCAGATTTCTGGAGATTATTCTCCCGGTGACGCGAGGGAATTTTAAATCAATTTATTAGAATTCTAATTTATTAACACCCCTCCCCCTCCCTTCGATCCCTCTCTACCGCCACTCCCACACACCCAGCCCCCTCTGTTGTCCCCCCCCCCCCCCTCCCAACCGCCTCCTCCCCCCCCCCCCTCCCCACCATAAACTCTTCCCGGAATTGTAATTCTCGGTCCGCCAAAACCGCTATAGTGATCGTTGATGAAGACCGACTTTGTGCAAAGTGAACGTAGAGACCTTGTGGATGAGTTTTATAACCGCTTTCTTTGACTGTCCAGCCTCTAATTAACTCACTCAGTACGGCCAGTCCTCTCTTCTCCTCTACACAGACCCCTCGGATGTCCTGTGGGTGTCTGAATGACCCAACCTTTAGCTTCCGTCGTCAGAATTGTGGTATTCTTTGTCAACATTCACCTCTTCAGTATAAGAGCCTTCCGCTTGCAATATTTTGATGATGGTAATTGGGGTGAAACGCTGTTAACGTCGTCTCTTTCGCCGTTCGTATGGAGAGAGTTAAAGCAGCACGAAAAAAGGTATTTACCAAAAAATTTACTGTGAAAATAAAAACAACTACAACAACAAAAAGCATTCAAACAAACAAACAAACAAACAAAAGTTCTTGGGTTTTTTTTGTTGTTTTTGTTTTTGTTGTTGTTGTTTTAAATATAATTTCGTTCATTACTCACCAGAACAGACAAACGTTTGTTGACCCATTAGATTAGGTCCCTGACAATTATAATGAATGTACCCCCGAAAACGGAGTATGGCTGCCTACATGGCGGGGGTAAAAAAGGTCACACACGTAAAAGCCCGCTCGCATATACGAGTGAACGTGGGAGTTGCAGCCCACGAACGCATAAGAAGAAGAATAAATGCTTTCTGATTCAACCCGACAACCCAGTCTTTCTGAGTCAACTGGTTTGCACGTTCTTCTTCGTGAAATTGTCTTATCTGCGTTTGGGATAAACGCTCACTCACTTTTGTTATGTATGCCATATACAATGCTGTATATTTTGAATATTACTTATATATTTATATATTTGTTTTTCTTTTCTTTTCTTTCTTCAATTGTATGTCTCAACGAAGCAGTCATTATAGCCATAGTAAATGACTGTGCGTTCATTGCGGCAAAATGTTATTGACATTTGTATTAGTTACATGAAATATGTAACATTTTCATGTTCCCCCAGCGAGGTTCCTGAAATAAATACATCTTGTCATGTCTTGGAGAGAAAAAAAATGAAAAAACAAACACACACACAAAAAGAAAAAGAAAAGAAAGAAAAGCAAAGGCCATCGCTCTGTTCTGAATATACAGAGTAGGTTCTATTCTCAATGATAATACTAACAACAATAACAATGATAATAATAAAATTTTTGATAAAGCTTTCGTACCAAGGTAATGCAATTCATAACCTTGTTGAAGTATGTACGGAAGTCATGTAGTCATCGTACTGTATGTTGTTGTCTTCTCTCAGCCTTTAGTTCATGACGGGGATGTGTGTGTGTGTGTGTGTGTGTGTGTGTGTGTGTGTGTGTGTGTTGGGGGGTGGGGTGGTAGGGGGTTGCAGGAGAGGTATGTACACGGGCAAGCTTTTACCGAGTGAATGAGTGAGTGACTTTTAGATTACATAGTATCTTATTTCGTTTTATTTTTGGGGCGTTATGTAATTATCCTCGCGCGCGCGCGCGCGTGTGTGTGCATTTTACTGGTGTATATAGATTTATTTGCAAGATGCGTGTATTTGTACATAGTGTATTGATGTGTAACAATTTATTGTCTTATTAACTGTAAGTGTGGGGTTGTTTTTTTCGGTGTGTGTGTGTGTGTGTGTGTGTGTGTTGATTTGCTGGATGCGTTAATTTGTATACAGCTTATTGACGTGTGACACTTTATTGTCTCAATTGTGTGGGATTAATTGCGTGGCACTACGAGAAAGTGTGGTCGTTCCCCTCCTACGTTTTCTCTCAATTGATCAGAAGCGTCGGGGTGGGTGCCGCTTTCTCTAACTCTAAATCAAGAAACCAACTTTGATGATACAAAAATAAGGGGGATTAAGAGCGTCCCCCCCACCCCCACCCTCCCTGATTTATTTTTTTTAGAAAACGTGGAAGGGAAACGACCATACTTTCTCGCAATCCCACACTTTCTCGTAAAGTGAAAGAAAGCGTGGTGGGGGAGGGGGGGGGGGAAGGTGATGGGGGCGTGGGGGGGGGGGGGGGTGCGTCCCTCCAACTCCCACACCCTCCCCCACAATTTCTCTCAGAGCGAGAGAAATCGCGGACTTGTGAGAAATCGTGGGCGAACGTGGGCTTTATGGTTATGAAATAGAATTGTGCTAAATACTCGGTTCCTCTCATCCGCATAATGGCTTTTCCACACCACTCACTCTCTCTGTCATACTCGGCTTAGGACAACGAGTTGTCTTCCTTGTTTTATGAAAAAAAAAAAAAATGGCGAAATGTCTGCAGATGGCACCGGCACCTCCTTTCATTCAAGCTGTTCAGGTGCCTGTAGATTTAACAGACGGACGTCCAGATAATATTCAGAGAGATCATGATTGGATGCAATTAAACCGCCTGTCTTCAAAACGCACACAAAACGAAGTTCGTGTAAATAAACATCTGCGCGATGATGAAAAAGACAAAGGATGAATCATAAATTCAAACCACTATTCCTATACGACGACAGAGTCGAAGAGGTAGCTTTGGAATGAAATCTGGGTGTCTTTATTGACCAAATTCTCCAGCTCTAGGACTGACCTTAAGACGTACTTGGGAAGAAAAAAAAAACCGACTCTCCACCAAAATACTTCAGTTAGAAAAAAAATAATAAAAAATAAAATAAAAAGATCTTTAATATCCATTCGCGAAAGCACCTCCCCACCCCCTTGTTTATGCCTCATCTTCATGAGACAACTGTAGCAATACTCAACACATTAAAGTCAGTATTGTTTAGGTCGAGCTCCCTGACCCCTATGGACTATAAAGAACTTGATAATTATATTATCTTTCCAGAAACCGGCTGTTCTTCAAGAAGGCAGTTGGCATGCTTAATGTCATGTTAGAACCCCCCGCCCCTCCCCCCCTCCCCCCGAAAAGATTACGGTTTTATAAAAAACAAAAAAAAAACAAAAACAAACACAGATACATCCATGAGCATGCCAATTTATGTCTACCTAAACCAAGATATAACCTGTTCAAATTCACTTTCGTGCAATCGGGTGGAAATGTATGGAATAATCTTACACTAACTTTTAAAAAGTATTACAAATCAAAACGTGTATAACATAAATCTGATGAGCAGCAAAACGTGTCTATATGCTTTCTGCTGCATCATTTATTGTTTGTGAAATGCATCTGCATATGCTTGCGCTTGCAGCGAATTGGTGATATGATGGAATTTGTGTGTGTGTGTGTGTGTGTGTGAAAAATGTGACGGGTGTGGAACAGTCGCGCAAAAACACATAAGTATGGGTGTGAAGCAGATATACAATGGTGTATTTCACCATTACGTTATCCCCCCACCCCCCGCCCTCTCTCTCTCTTTCCCTCTGTGTGTGTGTGTGTGTGTGTGTGTGTGTGTGTGTGTGTGTGTGTGTGTGTGTTTAAATCTACTCTACATTTTCTCCGTCATTGCTTGATGCAACAACAACAACAACAACAACAACAACAACAACAAATGTTGCTGTATATTAAATCTACTATATCAATATAAAGGTTTGGTCCTGACTTTGACTTTGTAAAAGAGAGAGAGAGAGAGAGAGAGCACATAAAACACACGCACACGCACACACACACACACTTCTATATAATGCCTATGTCTCCCCTTTTAATGTTTTTTTTCCCCAATGCTTTGTATCTTTCCCCGCCACACACACACACATACACACACACCATTCTTCACCCTCTGCCCAATACTGTTCCCACCACCACGGCCCCCCCCCCCCCACCCCACCCCCCTTTTTTTTTTTTCGTCTAATATCACTTAAAGTGGAAGACGTTAACTTAAAGACTACTACTACTATACACGAAGCGCAAGGATGACCAACACAAAGTACAGGCAGGACAGGTCGGGCACACCATGTGCCCAGTTTCCACACTCAGGACACTGAATCACTGCTTCACCTACTTTCTCCTGACAGATTATGCAAGGCCGATCTTCATTTCCCCTCAGTGAGGTTACTTGGTCTTCGTGGTCGCGACAGACGGAGTAGTTAACTCTTTCCATACGAACGGCGAAAGAGACGACGTTAACAGCGTTTCACCCCAGTTGCCATCATCAAAATATTGCAAGCGGAAGGCTCTCATACTGAAGAGGTGAATGTTGACAAAGAATACCACAATTCTGACGACGGAAGCTAAAGGTGGGGTCATTCAGACACCCACTGGACATCCGAGGGGTCTGTGTAGACGAGAAGAGAGGACTGGCCGTACTGAGTGAGTTAAAACGTACGTAGGACTCTAAATCTGAAGGTCCCGGCTTCGAATCTCTGTCCCTCTGTGTGTGTGTGTGTGTGTGTGTGTGTGTGTGTGTGTGCCTGCCTTATC
>NC_134892.1:10171953-10201953 GCF_041734735.1 Babylonia areolata | reverse complement strand
CAGGTTTGGCAACTTATAGTGTTGTCCTCTAGTAAATTTCCTAAGAAGAAATCCTCCCCAGATTTATGTTAACTGCAGGTTTGGCAACAAAAGTGTTGTCCTCTAGTAAATTTCCTAAGAAGAAATCCTCCCCAAATGTTTGGCAACAAAAGTGTTGTCCTCCAGTAAATTTCCTAGGAAGAAATCCTCCCCAAATTGATGTTAACTGCAGGTTTGGCAACTAACAGTGTTGTCCTCTAGTAAATATACTTGAATGAAAGCACCTATAAAAGTCTCGTTCTAGTATATTGCTCATTTCCTTGTATGACAATGGGCAATATAATTTTATACTATCTGTATGATTCTTTGCTCCCCTTTTTGCTGCTCTGTCTGTTTGGTCGTTATAAAGGAATCCAGTATGAGATGGTATCCAACAAAAATCAACATTTAACACCCTTCACAAATAGGGAGTGCAATACATACCTAATTTCAAATAATAAATCTTCTCTTTGATTATTCTCAAAAAGGAGCAAACTTTTAAAAACAGACTGAGAATCAAGCGACATTGAGAGTTTTGTGCTGAGAGCTGTGTCAGTTCCTCACTGGCAGACGCATCAATTTTTGTCTCCAGAGCAAACCACGACTACAATTATCACGATGAAAATGATTGGAATAAAAGATCCGACGGAGAGGGTGTGTGTGTGTGTGTGTGTGTGTGTGTGTGTGTGTGTGTGTGTGTGTGTGTGTGTGTGTGTGTGTGTGCGGTGACTTTAGAGAGGGAGGGATCGAGAGAAAAAGGGATAGACAGAAAAAGAGTGTTAGCGTGTCAGTCATCAAATCAAATCAAATCAAAAACACTTTATTAATCCACATGGAAATTAAGTTGTGCAATCACAGGCTCATTGTAAACACTGGCATAAAATCATGCGCAACATAAGAAGAGATTAAAACTAGTCAAATAAGAATTCCCAATAGCTGACGATTTACTAAACCCCCCCCCCCCACACACACACACACATACTCATGTAAAGACAATAGGGTATTGCACAACAATATTAACAAATGAAAACATCCAACAAAAAAGGGTATAGATTACTAAAAATGACATGCGCGCACGCACACACACACATACACACACATGCACACACACACACACACACGTTAAGACCATAAGGTATTGTACAACAATACATAAATAAAAACATCAAGGGAATAAATCGAAAATATAAGTAAAATGCACACACACACACACACACACACACACACACACACACACACACACACACACACACACACACACACACACACACACATACAACGTATGCATGCACATAACATATGTCACGCCAATAAAATTAGAACATTAACATTAAGATACATGAAATCCAAGTAAAATAAGAAAATATTTAAAAATCACTTCCGATCACACACACACAGAAATGCTTGCCCGTGCTCACCCGCTCAGTCCCACATGCACGCATAATATTTGCTCCCATACACTCGTCTGCTGGTGAAGTTCAGGTGTTGCTGTGGCGAGAGGGCTTGGGAGGGGGTGGGAGGGTTCACTTAGTATATTGGATGTTTTGATCGTGTGCGCGAATGGCTGTAGGAATAAATGAATTAATGTATCGAGATGTTCTTGCGCGTGGAGCTCTAAACCTACCACTTATGTCTGACCTTCTGCTATTAATGTCATGTCATGTGTGTGTGTGTGTGTGTGTGTGTGTGTGCGCGCGCGCGCGCGCGCGCGTGCGAGTGTTGTTGTTTAGTGTTGTTGTGTGCTTTTTTTTTTCACCTTCTATGTGCATGTGTTGTTGTAGATTATAATGAGTTTTGTTTCACCAGCGTTTCACACACACACACCCCACACGCCAGAAGACCAGCAGGACCATCAGACAGCACACCCATCTGAAGTTGGAACAGGAAGCCGGACGACAATGGCGGTGCAGCGTACCGTACCTGTGAGCAAGTGAGGGTCAAACAGCACACCAGGGAACGACTCCCGGCAGACCGACACGCCCAAGAAGCATCACGACACACTGACCTATGGATCCGCGAGCCGGGTTCCTGGAAGAAGACCGCACTCGCACCCAGCAAGCAACAGAACTACAGGAGGAACAAGTACTGATAGATAGACCAGCAGGAGTTGACCCAGACTGCTGAGCAGGATACACCAGATCAGCATCAAACACAGCTGCGAGTAAAGGAGCAGGAAGCAGCAGAACATGCCCTCGATCGTCACCAGCAGGATCAGGATCAGGATCAGGATCATGAACAGCAGCCAGTGGATGATGATCCTGATCAAGAACAACCAGCAGTGGATGATGATCCTGATCAAGAACAACCAGCAGTGGATGATGATCCTGATCAAGAACAACCAGCAGTGGATGATGATCCTGATCAAGGACAACCAGCAGTGGATGATGATCCTGATCAGGAACACCCAGCAGTGGATGATGATCCTGATCAGGAACAACCAGCAGTGGATGATGATCCTGATCAAGAACAACCAGCAGTGGATGATGATCCTGGTCAGGAACAACCAGCAGTGCATGATGATCCTGATCAAGAACAACCAGCAGTGGACGATGATCCTGATCAAGAACAACCAGCAATGGATGATGATCCTGATCAATAACAACCAGCAGTGGATGATGATCCTGATCAATAACAACCAGCAGTGGATGATGATCCTGATCAATAACAACCAGCAGTGGATGATGATCCTGATCAAGAACAACCAGCAGTGGACGATGATCCTGATCAAGAACAACCAGCAGTGCATGATGATCCTGATCAGGAACAACCAGCAGTGGGCGATGATCCTGATCAAGAACAACCAGCAGTGGACGATGATCCTGATCAATAACAACCAGCAGTGGACGATGATCCTGATCAATAACAACCAGCAGTGGATGATGATCCTGATCAATAACAACCAGCAGTGGATGATGATCCTGATCAATAACAACCAGCAGTGGACGATGATCCTGATCAATAACAACCAGCAGTGGGCGATGATCCTGATCAAGAACAACCAGCAGTGGATGATGATCCTGATCAGGAACAACCAGCAGTGGATGATGATCCTGATCAAGAACAACCAGCAGTGGATCAAGTTCTTGGCTCTGGGCCTCATGCAGCAGCACGTGCCGAGAGCAGTGAGCAGCAAGCACCAGGACATCACGAGCAGCAGGCAGCAGCACAGCCGGACCCAGAGGCACGGACTGTGGATCAGCCCGGGTCACGAGGCCGGACCAAAAGCAGGGCTGACGCCAACAGACACGATCTTCGACCACGGTCTAAGCAGCCGCGCCAGTCAAACCAGCAAAGTATCCAAGGCGCCGTGCAGAAACTACAGCAATACAAGGCTACAAAGAGCAGAGAGAACAGCAGGTTGTATGATCCTTCTCCACACGGCGAGGCCACAGCACCAACTGAATAGGATGATGGGCGGGCACAGGTGACGAATATTAATGATCAACATATTAACATAATCAATGACAACGTGAACGGCCTCGGCAGTAAATTATGAAACACTGATTTTATTGAATTCGTAAATGAATATGACATTGTATGTTTAACTGAAACGTTTTCTATAAAGCCTCTACAGGCAAATGTATTTAATGGACACAAAGCATATTCGCCTCTAGCTAAGAAACTCTCTCACCATGGTAGATATTCTGGAGGTGTCACGCTATTGGTGCGGAATGATTTGTCCAGCTCAGTCAGCAGAATTGAGAGACAGGCACTGACAATACAGTTGTTCTTTTAATAAGTAAGGATCTGATGGGATGGAAGAAAGATTTACTGCTTATCGGGGTTCATATCCCGCCTTAAGACTTTTAACTACTGGAATAGCAATCAAGGGGGCTTTGGCGTAGAAACATTAGAAGAAATTATCCTGGACCTTAGTAGCTCTCATGGGAATTGCCTGGTCCTAATTAATTTTTGTGGAGACCTAAATGCTCGAGCAGCTGACAAAAGTATTGACTTTAGTCTTACAGATGATATGGACCAAGCAAGTATAGACTATTATTGTGAAACGTTGAAAAGAACCTCTCATGACAAATTAGTCAACCAGTTTAGAGAACACCTTTAGAATTCTGCAATATCTATGACTTTATGATTCTAAATGGGTTGAGTAAAATGAATTATGACGATACTGCGACCTATATATGTGAAAGTGGTTTGAGTATGTTAAATTACTACCGTGTGTCTTTTGAATGCTACCTATATATATGAAAGTGGTTTGAGTATGTTAGATTACTACCTTGTGTCTTTTGAATGCTTTCCAAAGCTCCCACAGATAATGCTGAGTGTTAAAGACATGACAGATTCTGATCATTTACCTGTGGCTTTGTCTATCAAATTTGAGTGTGACAATGTTTATCGTGAGCAGGAAAAGGTATCAACCAATGATAGTGTGACCAAGCTTATCTGGCAGAAAGACAAAGAAAGCGAATTTCAAGAAAATCTAAGCAGTGCATGTAGTATTACTACGCTAAACCAAGCTACGGCGAGCATCCGTCGACGTTGATGTAAACACAGCCGTAGCAGTATCAGTATCAGCATCAGCAGCTCAAGGAGGCGTCACTGCGTTCGGTCAAATCCATATAAGCTACACCACATCTGCCAAGCAGATGCCTGACCAGCAGCGTAACCAAATGAGTACCTTTTGAAGATGTCAGACAAAGGCCGAGTGTACAAAGTGAACTAAGACTGATCCCTGAGGGATGTGAGGATAGGGGGATGGGGGAAGGGCAGAATGATGAGTGAGCGAGAGATAGGCATGATATGTATATTATGTGCCTGAGGCCAAAGTACATTGAACCATTCCGAATCTGAATCTCTCTCAACCGTCTCTCTCTATCTTCTCCTCCCATCCATAAAGTGAAAATTGCCGCGAGGTGCCATTTCAACGACGGACAGTTCGTATCTACGTATCTTTTTTTGGTGATGGAAAGAGGGATGGGTGCCGGGACTTTGTGTGTGTGTGTGTGTGTGTGTGTGTGTATGCGAGCGTACGTGTGATGCGTTTAAGATGGGTTGGTGTTGGTGGTGGTGTGGAGGGAAACAAGGAGAGATAAAAGACAGACGGCGATCTTGACCACTGGCGCTTTTTGACCCGACTCGAGGAAATGGATAGTCATAGGGGATGGGAGGGTGGGAGGTTGGGGCTGGGGGTGGAGCTGCTAGTTAGTAACACCTTGCGGGGAGGGCAGGAAGGAGGCTGTGTGTGTGTGTGTGTGTGTGTGTGTGTGTGTGTGCGCGCGCGCGCGCATGTGTGTAGTAGTAGTAGTCTTCAGATTAACGTCTTCCACTAGTGATATTAGAGGGAAATGTGTGTGTGTGTGTGTGTGTGTGTGTGTGTGTGAGAGAGAGAGAGAGAGAGAGAGAGAGAGAGAGAGAGAGAGAGAGAGTTCCACCACTGGGAAAGTTCTTGACACCTGCAAGCAAGACCAGCAGAAGATTCAAGCCTACATCTTATAAAGACCATGAAATAGACAATACAATCGAAAGACGAACTTTCAACAACAGCATGGGCTACTGATGTCATTCCATTCTGCAGAACTGACCAGCTAAAGAAACTCACGGTTATAAAAACAATAACGGAATGGAATCTGCTGGAGGAAGGAGTTGTGCGTGCAGGGAAGACTGCAGCATTCAAGGCGGCCATCAAAAGACCCCTGCCTACTACTGTTTCCCATCAATAACAGTAGCAGTAGTAGAAGTTTTTTTGTTTTCTTTTTCTTTTTGTTTTTTAATGCGCTCTGCCAAGTTCAGTTGCGACGATGGCCATATTGGCTTCTGCGACGTAAAGATCCTGTGTGTGTGTGTGCGTGTGCGTGTGCATGCTTGCTCAGCCAGAGAGAGAGAGAGAGAGCGAGCGAGAGAAAGAACAGTTCAGAAAGTGGAACGCGCAGTGCTCGCCTGTCGACCGACGTAAGCCACGTGCACGCCTGTCACGCCGCTCTTTCAGCTTGCTTTTCAAAGTTGTGAGTTCATGTCTTCCTCTCAGTCTGTGACACTGGGATAAGAGGACTTGACTCAGCATAGGCGCGCGTGGTATTGGAAAGCAGTAGAAGAAGCCACTCAGCCCACTGGTAATTTGAACCAGCCAAATCAGTGTTTTTAATTTGACTTTGCTAATGAAGTTATTTTACCGGCAATTTTGGTGCATGAATGAAATGATATCACCATTAGAGGTATAATCGTAGTTTGTAAACCCATACCTATAACCCATTTTCAGTGGATTTCGACTCTTTATTTTGTACGTGATTTTACTCAGTTTTTATTCCACCATTTTGCTTTTTCCGTTTTTTCCCCCCACGAGCTATGAAAACGTAACCAATGGGAACAATGATTTAGGACCATGCTAAAATCTGACATTCACTTGCTCATGCCGTCCTTTGAGAGCTGCTTAGAATTCTTACGTAACTCGGTGAATTATTTGTCAGTCATACATGATCATGATGTCAGTGGGGTCGAGAGGGGGGGGGGGGGGGGGGCGGGCAGTTGGAAATCTTTTTTCTTTTGTGTGCATGGATGACTACAACGAAATGCAACCATCGGAAGGCATGTGATAAAGTTCTCAAAAGGATCTCTTTCTCTCTCTCTCTGTGTACACACACACACACAATCTTCCCAACACATCAGAAAACCTTTATATGATTCATGTCTAAACATTAGATTGACTGTGTTCAGTGTATCTGAACCATTGATAAAATTTGGTTTTTATGTTGTTTTTTTCTCAGGAAGAACTGAAGACTTCAGGGCAGCTGAGCCACCAAAGAGAAACCCAAATCAACAAAAGTTAAGTACTGCATGGTAGACATTCCCCCACCCCCACTCTCTGCCTGTCTGTCCTCTCCCCTCTCACAGCGCATGCTATTTAATCTAACTCTAACCCATACTAATAACACTAACACTGCACAGAGTGAATGTCTGAATGTGCGGTCGTTTGTGTGTGAAGTGGTGTGTGAGCGTGATGATGGAGAAAATCAAAAATCTGCCCGAAGGTGTTCAGTTGGTTTCAAGCAGGTCACTGAAGCCTCCACCACCGGAGCAATGACTGCACCATGAGACAGTAGCAGACCTCATCACCAAGACCTTGCAGCTGCTGATGACACTGTGGTGAGGTATGTTCGTATGTCTGCAGACTGGCATATGCCCACTTGCACATCTTCCTCCATGCACACACCCACTCCCACCCTCTGAAAAAAGTTTCCACTCATACCATCCCTCAATATAAAATAAGATCTTTACATTTCCAGAACTGTTTATGGTACCATTTGACTTAGTGTTCACAGTAACAAGATGATTAATATAGTAGTGTTGCTTTCTTTGTTAAGATACATGATCAATTAAAAAGAAAACACATTATCTGTTGGTGGTGGTGGTTTTTTGTTGTTGTTTTTTTGTCTTGTTTTTTTGTTTGTTTGCTTATGCTATAGCAATTGAATTGTACTATATCGTGATAAACTCATTTTTGTTGAATTTGTACATTGTTATAGTCTGCCAATGGGACTGAAAAATGAAAGGCACACAATAATTTGTGTGTGTGTGTGTTAGAATTGTAACATAACAAAAAACAAACAACAAACAAAAAACAACAACAAAAAAACAAACAAACAAAAACAGAATGGGAACTGACCATTATCGCCCCTTTCAGAAGTAACATTCCTGCAGGTTCTCCACCACCCCCTTCATTCACCCTCCAGTTTTTTTTTCCTGCCTTCCTCCCTCTACCCCCTTTTCACCCAAGTTTTACAGACTGAACTTTGTCAATGGGACTTAGAATCATTTTTGTACGTGAATTTTTTTAAAAGTTTTTATCTAATGTGTCAAAATTGCATCACAAAAGACAATAAAAGTATATTAAAACAAATAAACAACAGAAGCACAAGTCAACCGTTGCCCATTTGGAAAGATTCCAGCAGGTTCTTCACCTTCCTTCGTTATATTAATTTGAAAATTAAAAAAAGATTTGGCACATCACTTGTAAAGGGCAGCTACCACTAAACGGCACTATTTAGCAACACAACACAATACTATACATCTTTATTAATCTGATTGGAAATTACATGTGCATTCAAAGGCTCGAAACTCACCAATCAGTCTCTCAGTCCAAAGTCAAGTAAAAAATAAACATGAACACAGCAAAATTTTCTGACCTGTATGTATATAATCAGAAAATATGGTTTTGACTGGCATATCTTGTTTTTGTAAACTCAGTGGTCATCTCTGTTTTGTTTTTGCTTGAATATTAGGCCCCTCCCCGCTAAGACAGATGCACACACACACACACACACACACACACACACAGCCACACACACACCCCTACCTCTCCCCAGCACCTCAGAAAACCCTTGCATGATTCATGTTTAAACATCAGACTGATGTTCATAGTGATTCTGAACCATTAGTGTAATTTGGTTTTGATGTTTGTCCTCAGGAAGAAATGAAGACATCAGGCCAGCTGAGCCACCGAAGAGAAGCCAACACTGAAAGTAAAGTACTGGTACACATTCCTCCCACTCCCTTCTCTATCCCTTTGTTTCTGCCTGTCTGTCCCCCTCTCACAGCACATGTTGTTTAATCTTCTTCTTCTTCTGCGTTCACTCGTATGCACACGAGTGGGCTTTTACGTGTATGACCGTTTTTTACCCCGCCATGTAGGCAGCCATACTCCGTTTTCGGGGGTGTGCATGCTGGGTATGTTCTTGTTTCCATAACCCACCCAACGCTGACATGGATTACAGGATCTTTAACATGCGTATTTGATCTTCTGCTTGCATATACACATGAAGGGGGTTCAGGCACTAGCAGGTCTGCACATATGTTGACCTGGGAGATCGTTTAATCTAACTCTAACCCATACTATTAACACTAACACTGCACAGAGTGGATGTTTGAATGTGTGAGAAGTGGTGTGTGAGTGATGATCGAGAAAAACAAAACTCTGCCGGAAGGTGTTCAGCTGTGTTTCAGGCAGGCCACTGAACACTCCACAACCAGACAAAAAGACTGCACCATGAGACAGGGCCAGACCTCATCACCAAGAACTTGCAGCCGTTGATGTCAAGGTGAGATTTCATATGTCTGTAGACTGGATATGCTTACTTGCACGGAGTGGATGTTTGAATGTGTGAGAAGTGGTGTGCGAGTGATGATCGAGAAAAACAAAGCTCTGCCCAAAGGTGTTACGCTGTGTTTCAGGCAGGTCATTGAAAAACACCACCCCCACACCAAGGGCTGCACCATGAGAGAGGACCTCACCAAAGAAACCAGACCTCAGCACCAAGAGCATGTAGCCGCTGACGTCTTCGAGGTGAGGCCCTTTATCACATGTAGACCAACACATACCCACTTGTGCATCTTTGCCTCTTGTTCCCCCCTCCCCTCATACACACCCCTTAACCCCCACCCACCCTCACTGAAAAAAAATGTTTCCACCGAAACCCTCACTTGTTGATGTAGAAAAAACATTTTTAGCACTATTTCTTAAAATTTATGAAGGGATCTTTGTTGAGGCCGATATTGTACCAGTTGTGTTTTATTGGGTGGCCTGTGAAAAGTGAATCAGTGTTGGAATACAAATGTCTAATTAGTTTTTATAAAACACCAATTTGTGAATCTTTGTCATCAGCGGTGATAATTCATTGTTTGCGGCAAATCTTGTGCGGCTGACACATGTTTTTTAAAGTGGAACTAATTGCCCTGCAGAGACACAGAGCACAACAGGAGAGTGGTTCCATTCGGTAGCAGTTCCTGGGGGCTGCTTTATCTCCCACACTGTTCATGCTTCCAAAATCAGACATTGTTCCACATGCGGCATATAAAATGGTTAACAGTACTGAAATGAAAATGTTGAACGATACAAGAAACAGTTTGATGAAACACCAATTTTTCTCAGCGGAAATGATTAAGAGTTTGTGACATATCTTGTGAGACTGACAAACAATTTAAAGTGCAACAAATGGGCTGGGAGAATATATCTTCCCAATCAGACTCTTCGCAGACTTCAAAAAGGCATTTGATAGTCTTGACAGAAGGCACTACAAGCCACAATGAAAACGAGAAACATATAGCAAAAATTTACACCATCCAGCTACTGTACTCTAAAATGAGCAGTGGGGTAGGAACACATGGTGCAATAGAAGAGCTGTTGTTTGAGTCAGTTTATTGATTGACTCGTTGATTGATTTAACGATTGTTCTACAGTCTATCTGTCCGTTAAATTATTCATCGTCTATAAAGCCAACATAACTAATTTTAACAAACACGTATAAATGCATAAAAGAATAACACGCAACAATAAACAACAAGAACAACAACAAAAACAACAAAAACCCCTCAAAACAGTGACAGTTAAAATATACGATATCGTAATCATAGTTGTACGTGTCGCATACAGACAGGAACACTTCAGAAAAGGAAGGAAGGAAGGGAGGAAGAAAAGGAAGGAAGGAAGGGGCAGAGAAAGAAAGAGATCCGTCTGGTTCAGGTGGTACTGATACTACCTCTACCTTCTGACAGTGCTTATCTCCCTTGGTTCACACACCCCCTCCGTTTATTTTGATAGATCTCTCTCCTTTGTCTGTCTGTCTGTCTCTCTCTTGTGAGACTGACAAGTGAAAGTGGAACAAATCAGTTAAGAGAATAACTTTCTGATCAGATTCTTCAGACTTAAGAGGCATTTGATAGTTTTTTTTTTTTTTTTTTTTTTTGTGTTTTTTTTGTGCCCAGAATTTCTTGGGTCAACCACCGTTTTTTGTATATAAATTCATTATGTCAAATCAGATTTTTTTTTTGATTTTTTTTAAACTATACAGAGCAGTAGGGTGCAAAACACGAATTTTTCTCAGTAATGATCATTAAGAGTTTATTACGTATCTTGTGAGATTGACAGTTTCAATTGGAACTAATCAGTTCAGAGAATATAACTTCCCAATCAGATTCTTCAGACTTAAAAAAGGCATTTGATATTCTTTTTTTGTGTGTGTTTCTTTTTCTTTTTTTTTGTGCCCAGACTTTCTTGGGTTGATCACTGTTTTATTTTGTATATAAATTCATTATGTCAGTTCAGAATAAATAGAAAAAAAAGAAAGATACATTTGAATTTGGTGGTATTTGATAGTCTTGACAGAGGGCACTATGAACCACAATGAAAAATGAACATCTAGCGAAGCTTACGCGATCCAGGCACTATAGTCTAAAATGAGCAGTGGGGTAGGAACACAGAGTGCAACAGAATTATTCCTTATTTTCTATTTTTGTTAAACTGAGGTTTTTGCTATGTTAAAATTGCAGATCTATTACTCAAATTTCAGGCAGCTTGTACTTGAAAATGTCCAGACAAAAAGTCAGTGTGTTCTAGTATCAAAATTCCCCCATCTGTCTGAAATGTCACTGACGAGAAACATTATGTTCAGGCCGGGACCAGGACAGGATTGACGCCATGAACACCTAGTGTACCAAGGAAAATGAGGACCAACGACAACTCCAGGTAAGTTATCACCTCCAAAATCAGACTTTGTTCCTGCAACATTTATCATATGTGGCATGTAAAATGGTTAACAGCACTGGAATGAAAATGTTGAACATTATAAGAAATGATTTGATGAAACACCAATTTTTCTCAGCAGTAATAATTACGAGTTTGTGACATATCTCGTGAGATTGACAAGCATTTTAAGTGCAACAAATGGGATAAGAGAATATGATTTCCTAATCAGATTCTTCACAAACATCAAGACGGTATTTGATGGTCTTGACAGAAGGCACTATGAGCCCAATGAAAACAAAGGAACGTCAAGTAAAACCTTACACCATCCAGCTACTATACTCTAAAATGAGCAGTGGGGTAAGAACACAGGTTGGAATAAAAGGGTTGTTCCTTATTTTCTATTTTTCCTAAATTGAGGTTTTCCATATCTTAACATTCTGATGTATCGCTTTGAGGAGGAGGTTCAACCCCCACACATGCGGCATACAAGGCCCATAGGCTTGTGGACACGCCCTGGTGCCCACGAACCAAGCCCCCTGCTATGGGTAAATAGCAGTGTGGAGACAGCCCTTCAGCCTTGACAGGCAATTCCTCAAGAAGATGTATCCTCCATCTGCATGAACATCTGCAAACACAGCAGCAGAGAGATGTGACGCAATACCACCAGGAACACCACCATGAACAACACCAAGGACAGGGAGAGAACTCCATCCACAGACTGAGGGGAAGCAGTGTCAGACAGCAGTTCTTCAGGGATCCTGACATCATCAGCATCACCACTACGATCAAACTGCTGTTGCTGCCGTGCCACATTTCCAAGTGAGCTGTCTCTACCAAGAAGTAAACTTTTTTCCCTATCACTGCATGGATCAGGTGCAAGGTCAACAGTGGCATCAAGGGCTGGCCTGGTTTTCTTTCTGAATGTGTGAAATGAACAAAAATGTAAGTTAAAAAAAAAAAATAAATAAATAAATAAATTTTTAAAAAGCAGGAGGAAAAGGTGAAATTTCTGAAAAAAAAGTTTTTTTTCTTTAGAAAGTGAGAAAAAATATCCAAGAAAAAAAAAAGATTTTTGCTACCAGTATGCTAATGTTTTTTTAAGTGCAGTTCATATGCACAGGGAAAATGCTTCAAGGTCTTTTGGTGGTGGTTTAAAAAACATTTTTTATGTTATCTTAATACAACCACATTAAACAGTTTGGAAATGTGTTCACAGAAATCGAGCTCTTGTTGGTAACCCCCCCTGTCATCAACGTGTGGTATTTGTTTATGAATTTCATTGTTTTTAACATACCATATCTGAAGCATTTATGATTCTTAATATATGCAGATATGTGTATACATATGTGTATACATACACCTGTAAGGATGCAAATACTACTGGTTTTTTTTTTTTCTCTCTCTCTCTCTCTCTCTCCTGTTTTTTCTTTCTTTCTTTTAAATATTTTCTATTCTTATGCCAATGCCAGCAATTTTAAATGATTTATCCTGAGTAAGTTCTCAGTTGACATTCCTCATTAAGAAATGTGAGTGTGTTTGTCCATCACTTGGTCGATTTGTTTTTCCATTCAAGTCTGACTGCACAATTCTCCTTTCAATTATCAGTATCATCATTATTATTATTTCTTTTTTTTCTGATTGCATATTTTTCTTTTCTTTTTTAATTAATTGTTTTGCTGTTATCATCATTATATTGCTTCTGCAGGCAGCTGTGCACATAGATGAGTGCTGATATAATTAAAATCATTTATGTTGAAAGTAAAACTTACTCAGTGTGTGTGTGTTTCACAATGTCTATACACAGGTCTGTCAGTCTCTCTCTCTCCTGTGTCTGTCTACCTGTCTCTCTCTCACGGTAATGGGAAGGAGGAGTGTCAGGAGTTAAGCTGGCTGTGTGTCAAATGTGTAACAACAGATTTAAAATCCAATATATTACAGTATGAATAATTGATTTTTTTATATTTTTTTTTACTCATTTAGCTCTTTAACACCACAACCACCCATGATACAAGCATGACATGAGTCACAGCATGGTCAGTACTTACTGAGTTAACCTCACACACAGCTTACACATATGTGCATATATATATGTATGTGGGCACACATTTACACAGAATTATTCTTCGTTCATGGACTGCAACTCCCATGTTCACTCATATGTACATAAGCGGGCTTTTACAACAAGTGTATGGCCATTTTTACCCTGCCATGCTGGCAGCCACACTCCGTTTTCAGAGGTGTGCATGCTGGGTATGTTCTTGTTTCCATAACCCACCAAACGCTGACATGGATAACCGGATCTTTAACATGCGTATGTGATCTTCTACTTGCATATACAAAGGGGGTTCAGGCACAAGCAGGCCTGCACATATGCTGACAAGGGAGATCGGAAAAATATCCACCCTTTACTTTAGTATTACCCACCAGGCGCCATTACCGAGATTCGAACCCGGGACCCTCAGATTGAAAGTCCAACGCTTTAACCACCTGGTTACTGCACCCGCCACTATAGAATAAAATATTTCAAAATATTCTGATATAAATCCAAATAGTTGAAAAGGAGATAATTATCATTTGTCATAAAAAAAGAGACAATACTGTAAAATCACTTTCGCTATTAAGAGAACAAAATCACTTGCAACAAAACAGCCAAATTGCATCAGGCACCAAAAGCAATGCTCATTTGTATATAACAAAAAACCCCAAAAAAACCTTCATTCTAATGCAATCACACAAAGTAAAGCAATGTGGTCATGGTCAGCATTTGTCTCCCTAAGTGGTTACTTGTACAGTTCTCAAATACATAAAATCCTTCAGCCAGGTTACCTCACTTCAATAATCACGCACACACACACACGCACAAAAAAAACACAGGGTTAATGCCTTATGTTGAAGACTTCTTGCTCTCACTCTGTCACCCTGTTCATGGTTTCCAATATCATTGGAACTATCATTTTACCTTTTCTTCAAGGCCTGACTAAGCGCGTTGGGTTACGCTGCTGGTCAGGCATCTGCTTGGCAGATGTGGTGTAGCGTATATGGATTTGTCTGAACGCAGTGACGCCTCCTTGAGCTACTGAAACTGATACTGAAACTGAAACTTTTACCTTATTGTGAACTGTCACTTTCTCAGCCCCAGCGCTACTTTCTCTGTCATTCAAATAGGGTTGTAAACTTCACTCAGATCACTGTCACTTGCTTTTACGAAGCCAGTCTCTCTGCTGGTTTTAATTTGTCAAGAAAACACTTGTACCATAAGCAAAATCATTTAACCCCATAAAGCAAATAACTAAAATTCTACACTTTGATATTTGGAAGGCTTTCCTGCAATAAAAAAAAAAAAAGCAGAAACTTTCATCTAAAAAGTATACAATATGTGCATAGTGAATCACTGAATTGGTTATTTGTTATATCCATAAACAGAGAGAGATCAAGAGCTTTACGAGTGGATCACTGCATGCATGTGAATTCTTTTCAATGCAAGCCTTTGTGTACATCTCTCTCTCTCTCTCTCTTGCTCTATCTGTTTAATATTTTGTAGGTCTGTATCAAGTCCCCTCTTACTCTTCTTGCTTTAAGTGATGGTAGTTGTAAGTACTTTAATCTTTCTCGATATGAATAATCTTTTATGCTGTTTACCAATAATTTAGTCATAAATTAAAATTTCTCTGTTTAAACTAATGAAACAAATGAAACATATGCGATGATGTAAGCAGTTTCTTACGTAAACGAAATAAGCCAAAACAATAAAGTTTTGATATAATATCTCTATCATTAATTATGATGCTAGGACAATGTTTACAAAATTCAGGGGCAACAACTCCCATGACTTCCGATTTGTGCTTCAACCAGGCTCAGGATAAGGATTTGGGGCGTTGTTATATACAACTTAGCCATTTTTGTATTTTTATGCCCCTTCAGATTTTATCAGTTCCTTTTTATTGTTGGTCAGGTCGTTGACTGGCTGAGTCATTTTATCCATCAAGTTGTATTTCGTAGCGCACAATTTATTATAACATTTGTTTGTACTTTTTTTTCCACCAAGAGTTCTGGATCTGGATCTAGAACTGTACGTCGCGGAACCAATTTTGATTATATTGCGACGGAAAAACAGGGAGAGCGCAGCAAAAAACAAAAACAAAAACACCCCAAATGACCTGAATTTACATATATATATATATATGTGTGTGTGTGTGTGTGTGTGTTCATATATATCTATATATAATTACCCCAAAACTAGCATTCATAATAAAATTAACCTTTTGTTTTTCTACATTCAACATGTCCTCATTCCCAGCTCACAAAGTGTTTTCCTTTTCCTCCAACAAAATATCCTAGAATCATCAATAATGTGATTAGAATATTTTTTCAATACCATAACATTCAAATAAAACAAAACAAACAGTACTGACGTATACCTGAATAAGGATAACGAGGAATTTCTTTTCTAAGATTTTGCAACCCTCCCCGGCAACCACAACAAAATGGTTAACAAAAGTTTGTGTGTGTTGCACTGTCACGTCGGAAGTGCAGGAAGTGCGAAATAAATGTCAATATGAATTATCATTAATAGAAACTGGTTTCAAAAACATATAAATACATGTCATCAAATATCTTTTCATAACAATATACAGACATTTAAAATCAATTAACGAAATGAAACTGATAAAATGGGCAAGTTACAATTAACGCCGTCAAGGGAGGCAACTTTTAAGAAATCTAAAATCGGCTGTTTCACTCAGTACAACGAAAAGGAAGAAGACTATGAAGAAGGGTGGTGGAAACGAGAAAGAAGATAGAGAGACAAATCAGAAGAAGACGAGATGAATGACAATGAGGAGAAGGCTGAGAAATAAAAGAACGATTCTTTAGTTTCCTTTAAAAACCACAAAAGCAAACAAACTTTGTGATGTAGATAACCTTCTGTGCAAAAAAAATACAGAGAGATCGACAGAGATACAGTGAATTTGTAAACGAAAGTGGGTGTCACGATATAATGAATTTATGACGACTACGAGGTTTAATTGTCCACTAGTAGTTTGAAGAATTGGCTGGACCATTGATTATGACGATCGGGGGAGGTCATGTTGATATAGCCCCTCCCCACCCCAACCCCCATGCACCCACCGTCCCCAACTCCTCCACACGGCCCATTCTAACGATTGGAAGCAAACCAAGATAGCGTCACTATAGCTTTGGGTTCAGTTGTTCAATTTTTTTTATTTTTTTTTTTTTTGTTCCCCTGCCCCATCATCTGCACCCGGTTTCAGTGGCATTACTCCCACGCCGCTTATTTAGATTCCCTCATACACGGCCACACCCGGGTTCATCCGTCGCAGTTCCAGCGGTCGGCAGTCCACAGGGAACCATCGATGTTAGGTCGCCAGGAGGCCACACACCAGAGGAGACCCTGCACTGCTGCTGAGTCACTTCGGTGGTGTTCAGTTTTTTTGTTTTGTTTTGTTTTTGTTTTTTTGTTTGTCAGTTTGTTTTTTCGCGGCGATATCCACTGCCGAGCTTCCCTTATGTGCACTTCAGATGAATGACTATTCAGAGTGCATTGATTCTCCCTCTCGAACTCTCGATCTCCTAACACACACACACACACACACACACACACACACACACACACACACACACACACACACACACACTGCACACACACACGCACGCACGCACGCACGCACACACACACACACACACACACACACACACACACACACACACACACAGAGAGAGAGAGGGGGGGGGGTGGCCACAAAGTTCTTCCTTCTTCAGTAAGGCAGTCTATAGTCATACACTTATATCTATTTTATTTTATTTTTTCTAAGTTAATTCAGTTCGTCAGTTACTCGTTTCCCTTGCCAGTGTCCACTAACGAACATCAATAAAAGCAATCTTGACAGAAAGACGTGAGAAAGCCGGAGAGAAAGAATTCAAAGGAGAAAGACACTGAAACTGACTCGAGAAAGAAACGACAGCCGGAACTTGAGACATAATGCCGGGATGAAAAAAGAAAGAAAGAGAGATAAAAATAACTATACTGAGGCGAGAGAGAGAGAGAGAGAGAGAGAGAGCCTGAAAAATCCAGAAACTTGAGGAACTAGGCCAAAGAAAGAAAGAAACGGAAATTTTCTTTGAAAAAAGAAAGAAAGTATAAAAAGGAAAAAATAACAGAAAGAAAGATACAAACTTACACGCCGCACACACGCGCGCACGCACTCATGCACGCACTGGCACGCACTGACGCACCCCCGGGGCCGGCACTGACGCACGCAAGCACTGACACACACACACACACTGCCGAAAGTACTAATTAGGGGAGTGGGGGAGGGGGAAGTGCACAAAATCATATCGACCTATATACGCCCCTCAACAAACAAACAACCAACCACCCACCCACCCACCCAAAAGAAGAAGAAGAAGAAAAACAACAACAACAACAACAACAAAAGCAACCGACAACGAAGTTGGGCGAGGGGTGTGTGCTTTGTCAGGCATCTGCTTGGCAGATGTGGTGTAGCGTATATGGATTTGTCCGAACGCAGTGACGCCTCCTTGAGCTACTGAAACTGAAACTATGAGTGCCAGTGCTCGCGTGCAGGTAGTCACTGCATGCATTCTTGCGAGTACTGTCAGTACGGATGATTGAGCAGCCCCGTTGACTGAAGATGGAAAACTTGTATTAGTGGTGCTGCTTCTATTCATGTGCATTCTTGTGTTTCTAATATTGCTTTGTGTGTACTTTGTGGAAAACCAATTAAAAAAACGAAGAAGAAAAAGGTCAAGTAGAGAAAGAAAGAAAGAAAGAAAGAAGGTAGGGAGGGAGGAAGGAATTTAGGAAGGAAAGAACAAAAAAAAAAAAAAAAAAAAAAGACAAAGAGAAGAAAAAAAAGAATTGAAAGATTTTAAGTGGTGAGTGACCCCTTTTAATTCCCCCCCCCTTCCCCAGAGAGAGAGACAGAGAGAGAGAGAGAGACTCAGTGAGTAGTGCGGCCATTTATTTCAGGGAAAACCCTTCCCCCTCTTCGCTCGCCACAATGGAATCGTCCAATCAAACAGTGCCTTCTGTGTTCCATGGCACGCCGCACACATGCGCGCACTCGGGACAGAAATGAAAATAGAAATGCAGCGAACTTCGTGACTGACTGCTGCCGAGAGACATGCCTTGGAAGTTTCCAAACTGGGTAAAAAAACAAAAAAAACCCAAACAAAACACTTAACACCCTCGTCGTCTGATACATTTACAACTTCTGTTTAAAGGACGATACCTTCGGCAACTTTTATGTGGTGAACGCGTGTACGGTTTATCTCAGGACTGTGGTACCCTATCCCCCCCTCTCTCACTCACACCCCTCCCCGAAAACTTTTAGCGTGGTGACCGGAAATCGACAATTTGTAATCCTCTTATTTTCAGTCTGCATTCAGTCGTTGTGTGACCCAAGTTTGGGGGAGAAAAAGTGCCTTTTGTGGAGTATTTCACAGGACTTAGGTGAGTGAAATTGTTGAGCTTTTTGAGTCTGTATGAGGGGGCGTGGGGGAGGGGGTGTGGGTTAGGGGGGGTGGGGGTTGATAATCTTACCTGTTACCGACGAACAACAGAAGCAAGCTTTCGAACGTCACTGCACTCAACACAACACAACCCACGTCACAATGTAGATTAGGGTTCAGATATAGATTACGAGGTGCCAAAGGTTAAGTTCAAAGTAGATACTTGTATGTAATCTAGTACACATTGACATATGTGGTGAAAGGGGATCATGGGGACTGAGACTGTCGTGTGTACGTTTGTATGTATATGTTTTATTTGCCACGTGTTTCATTGGGTGTCTGAGCTGACAGTTGTTACGCCGCGCCAAGAGGAAAAAGCTGATCGTTTTTCTTTCCGTGTTGAGGGGGAAGTTGAGAATGTGTGTGTGTGTGTGTGTGTGTGTGTGTGTGTGTGTGAGGGGAGGGTGTAGGGTGGACGGCAGAGGGAAGAGGGAGAGAGGGGGGGTTGTTGTGTGAGGTGTCAAGCATGCTCATGCATGCACACACAGACACACACACACACACACACACACACGTGTGTGTACACATATCAAGTGGCACACGCACACACAACACACACAAACACTTCACACACACACACACACACACACACACACACACACACACACTCACACACACACCACTTGCACTGAAACACATAAACAGACAACTCTCGAAACCTCAGTCACACACACACACACACACACACACACACAGATATACACACACCACACTTATAAACCATTCTCTGCAGACTTTTTTGATCTGAAAAGCTGACTCATTCAAACACATATTGTCGTCTCATTCATACACATATTGTCATCTCATTCATGCACATATTGTCGTCTCATTCATACACATATTGTCGTCTCATTCATTGTCATCATATCAACATTAACCGTGCAGGAATATGTATTTTTCTAAAGCAGATGTGGTACATGGTATAAGCATCATTTCACACACTTTGAGGCAAACCACACACACACACATGCACACGCACATGCACGCACACACGCATGCACGGCACACACACACACACACACACACACACACACACACACACAGGGTGAAACACAAACATGTACTCATTCTTGTCACACACACAAACACACACACACACATACACACACACACCCACATACATGCACACACACACACACACACACACACACACACACACACACACGCACACACACACACAAATAAACTATGCACCCCCACACACCCCTAACCCCTCCCCACGAAGCAAACCAACCAATCTCTGTGCAAATTGTTGAGAAAGGATCCTTAACCCTAACACAGTGATGGAAATTGAACACTGATTATGGGATGTACACACAGCTGATTATTGGATATGGGATGGGATATATATATATATATATATATATATATATATATATATATATATATATATGTCTCCATTGATCATGGGATGAAATGATGTCCATTGATTATGGGATATATCCACTGATCTCCATCTGTCAGCGGTGCAGTGGTAGACCAATTTTTGATTTAGTTTAATCACATTGTTTGGGGGTAGAAAGGGATCAGTCGATCTGGGCTGGAAAAAAGTGGGGAACATTTGTTTGGTTATATGTCAACTGTGGGTTAGTGGTGGTGTTGTTGCTGGTACTACGCTGTATTGTATTGTTTTATATTGTATTGTATGGTATTTTATTGTATTATAATTTATATTATATTGTATTGCACTGTGTTGCACTATATTGTACTGTATTGTATTGTACTGTGTTGTGTTGTATTAGTGTATTTGTGTATAGTATAGTATTATATAGCACTTGTATTGTATTTTACTGTAGTGTACTGTATTGTATTATAGTGTATTGCATTTCTACTCTTTGTCACAACAGATTTCACTGTGTGAAATTCAGGCTGCTCTCCCCAGGGAGAGCGCATCCACCACTATACTGCAACGCCACCCATATGTTTTTAAAAAAAACAACTTGTTTCTGCCTGCAAGCATATTTTGTTTTCCTATCAAAGTGGAATTTTCTATTAAAAAAAAAGAAAAGAAAAGAAAAGAAAAGAAGTGTTACCAGGAACAACCCTCTTGTTGCCATGGGTCCTTTTACAGTCGCTACCAATTGCTTGATGTACACAGGACCTTGGTGTATATGTATATACATATATACATATATATATATCATCGCATCTGAATGACTAGCGTCCAGACCACCTCTCAAGGTCTAATGGGGGGGTGGTGGGGTGTGGGGGTGGTGGTGGGATGCACAGGCGTGTGGGTGTGTGTGAGAAGATAATGGCGAGGGTTGGATTCCTTCCCCATGATAAGTATGATTCTCTCATTTCCCAGGTGGATGAGTTACCCACTGGGCCACTGTTCCACTGTCAGAGAGTGGGTGGGGTTGTTCATTGTTGTTGTGTTTTTTTCATGGCTCAGTGAGTGGGACGGAGAAACAGTGGGCACTGTGTGTGTGTGTGTGTGTGAGAGAGAGAGAGAGAGAGAGAGAGAGAGAGAGAGTTTGGGTGTGTGAGGCCATTGGCCGTTGGCTGGCCAGTGATCGGCCATGTGGAACTCCAGCCATGCGAAGAAAACTTCATGTATACATGTGTGTGTGTGTGGCCTTCACCCACTTGACTGGACAATGCTTGGGGAGATTTTTGGTCTTGCTACGGTGTCATGGCAAGATTTGAACCCACCTCAGGTTGACCCTAGGTTATTCCTATTTTCTTCTCTTTTTTGTGTGTGTTTGTTTTGTTTTATTTTGTCTTATTTGTTGTTGTTGTTGTTGTCCATGTCTCTGTTGACAATGGACTGTTAACTTAAGTATTTAGTCTGCCCAGCCCCATGAGTACAACAATGTTGATCTGGGAGATTTGGAGAAATGGATCTCTACTCTTAAGGGATTAACCATACTGGAATCAAACCTATAGGACCTTTCACAGTTTAGATTGTATATATATATATTTTTTTTTTCTGTTGTATTGTATTGCTTTGCATTGTTTTGCATTGCATTGTTTTATACTGTGTTGTATTGTACTTCACTGTATTGTATAGTATAGTAGAGCAGAGTAGATTACAATAGAGTAGAGTATTGCTTTTATTGTTGTTGTCCCAACAGGATACTTTGTGTAAATCTGGGCTGCTCCCAATGGGAGAGAGAGCATTACTTCATTGCACCTCCACTCCTTCCCTTTTTTTTTTTTGTTTTTTTTTTTTGTTGTCTGCAAGTCTGTTTTGCTATCAAAGTGTTGTTGTTGTTTTTTTTTCCCCCCTTTAACTCTCTCCATATGAACGGCGAAAGAGACGATGTTAACAGCGTTTCACCCCAATTACCACCATCAAAATATTGCAAGCGGAAGGCTCTTATATATACTGAAGAGGTGAATGTTGACAAAGAATACCACAATTCTGACGACGGAAGCTAAAGGTTGAGTCATTCAGAACACCCACTGGACATCCGAGGGGTCTGTGGAGAGGAGAAGAGAGGACTGGTCGTACTGAGTGAGTTAAACAAAATTGCCATGGACAGCTCCTTTTGTTTCCTTTGGTTCTGTTATTCCTGCATCAGGTAGACGTATACTGCTCATGTACCACACGGGATCAGGTGTGGAGGGGGAGGGGGGGCTGTGTGGAGGGGGAGGGGTGTGTGTGTGGAGGGGGGGTTATCATCCAATCAGAAAGACTAGCACCCAGGCCACCATTCAAGAAGGTCCCCAGTGAGGGAGGAGGAGGAGGAGGGGGTACAGATCCATGTCTATTGCGGGACTCCAACCTATTTAACACTGATTTTTTCCTAGTTTGGTGGATTGTCTGCTCTGCATGTGTTTTGGTCTCCTAAGTTCTGCAAGGGTGTGTCGGGGAATAACAGCCCATGGGGGATTATTTTTGACAGGGGGGTGGGAGGTGGGGTTGGTAGTGGGGGGTGAGGGGTGTGGGGAGTGGGGGGTGGGGGGCTTGATAGTTGCGTGCCACAGCAGTAATGAGCTCAATGGGCATGCATGTTTTCATTGAGGTTTTGGTGCGTAGCCGTTCCCAAACCGTTCTTTCCCCATTGATAGATGTGTAAGCGTACAAACATTGGGAAGGAGGATGATTTTGCAGGTAGTGGGTTTTGGGGGGATGGGGGTGGGGGTGGGGTTGGGGGGGGGGCGTGGGGGGGGGGGGGGAAGAGGGGGGGGAGTGGGTGTTCACAATGACAATGTAATTTTTTTTTCTCCCTAAGCGTGGGAGCCATTCTTTCTGCCAGTTTAAGGGATATTGCTCCCATTGTTTTCTGAAGTACTGCAAATGTGCTTCCCCATGTGGCTTTATAATGTTGATTATGCATTTGGTTTGTTACATTTTTTTTAGCTGTCAAATGATTAAATGTTACATTATTGATATATGATAGTGACACACATGCACACACACCCATCACCCACATACACACACACACATACACACACACACACACACATACACACACACACACCACATTCACACACACACCACACACACCACATACACACACACACACACACACACACACACACACACACACACACACACACACACACACACACACTTTTATTGTGAAAGCTAAAAAAAGCAAAAGGAAAGTTTATTGAGAGCTCCGATTTGTACTATTCTCATGACCTTTGTTAGTGGCACTGATGTAAATTAAAAATGTGTGCATACACTGTGTGCTATAGGTATAAATTGTGAATGTATGAATGTATGTAATGATGTTTGCATTTAATATTTGTTGAAAAAAGAAAAAAGAAACACATCAGTCTGTCAAATGTTCCAAATTTTCAGAACGATCACGTTCCTTCCTCAAGGGATAAGTTGTTTACATACATATATATATATATATATATATATATATATATATATATATATAGAGAGAGAGAGAGAGAGAGAGAGAGAGAGAGAGATATTCCAACTTGAGTTGAAACCTACTGGCAATGGAAATATAATCAGTTGCACAGTTGTTTGAGATGACTGTTACTGACGTCAGTCCATAAATAGTTGAAACATAATGGTTTGTTTGTAGTCTATTAATATATATATATATATATATATATATATATATATATATATATATATATATATATATATACGGAAGCAGAAGGAAACACTTTCCTTGCACTATTTCCTTCTTTCCACCTCACTTCCTCAGAGCCCTGAAACCAGGAAAAGAGATCACGACCAGGAAACAGTGATGTACTCATCCGAAGGAGAGTTGCAATTGTATGATAGTCAGTCGTGTTTGAATTATGACCATCAGAACAGTGCAGAGGAAGTAACTGCTGTCCCGGCTGTCGGAGCTAGAATTTGATTATAGTGGAGAGTGTCTTGCCCAAGTTACATACATCCCCCCACTCTCTCGACCAAGAGGGTTTTAGGACAGTCGGTGTTAGGGATGGTTCCCAAAGGCCAACTTAGCCCCCAAGGCTGCAGCACTAAGAGCCAGTGGAATTTTGCCTCCTAGTTTGAGAGTCATAGTCCTTCACAAAAGACTAAGCTGTAAATGATTTACCACTGCAATGGAGAAACCATTGATAATGCAGCTCTCGCTTTGCTGTCAGCCCAACTGTAAACCTATGTCAATCTGTGATATAAGCGGAGTATTGGGCCATGTTGCAATTAACCCTTTGAGCCCTGACCACCGGTTTACCGGTGGTGGCGAGGGGTGGCATAATGCCTGGCCACCGGTTGAACGGTGTATACACTTGTGTCGTGTTTTGCTATTGGTTGACTTATATTGAAGAGTCAATCAGAAAAAAACGTAATATTACGACGCCAGCGAACGCAGTACCAACATTGCCGCGCCCCCTCACTGTGTTTTGTGCATGTGCTTTGGATAAAAAAGATCGATTTCTACCTTGAAGCGTGCAGGGTCTCAACCTGGCACGCCTCCTTTGATCAACTGATTCTGCATGCTCAGATTCATTTTCAACATCACTATCTGTGGCAAAATCATGCGATTCGAACTCCACCTCACTGTCAGAGTAATCATTGTCATATATTACTTCGATAAATCATCAAGCATATCAATTACTTGCTGCGTTGTGTACAGTTGTTTTCTCGCACGTTTTGTCCCTGATTTCTGCCCTGACGGGCCAGGTTGAGACTCTGCACGCTTCAAGTGTTGACGCACCGCTCAACCGGTGGACGGGCATTATGTCATTTTTCTCTACCACCGGTAAAGCGGTGGTCAGGGCTCAAGGGGTTAATGATACTGCAGTTACAGTTCCACACATGGTTTACAGGTGATTTGCAGTCCAACAAGGAAAGACATTGTTTGAGCAAGTGCTTTAGTTTTATTTATGAATATAATCTTCTTCTTTGCCTTGAAGTTAACAGCTCTGTGAAGAGTCGTGGGTTGGTGGTGCACTGAAAAAATTGTTCACCAGATTTCTCTAGCTCTGTCGGTTGTGTGTCAGAGCCGCGGTTTCTAAGTTTATTTCGCAATGTACAAACATACACGCATGTGCGCACATGTGTGCATGCTCACACACACTTATATAGTTTTACACACGCACACACACACTCACTCATATAAATATATATATATATATATGTGTGTGTGTGTGTGTGTGTGTGTGTGATTGTGTGAGTGTGTGTGTGTATACATATGTGTGTGTGTGTGTGTGTGTGTACATATATATATATATATGTGTGTGTGTGTATAATATAGGTATTATTTGAGTCATTATTTGCTTCTGGTAACAAAAATGGGGACTAGCTACCCTAATTTCAAAATTGTTGTATATAGATGTTTATATATATATATATATATATATATATATAGAGAGAGAGAGAGAGAGAGAGTACATATAGTACTTATAAGGAAAGCAGAATCAATTGTAAGAGGAAAGAAATTGACTGCTTCATTGGCTTTTCTGATACGTGTCTTGAAAGATATATTGCATATATGTATGTATGTATGTATGTATATATATATATATATATATATATATATATATATATATCTTGGGTGGTGAAACTGAGGACAGTCCACCCTTTTGGCCTCAACACGCTACAACTAGATATCTGAATTCATTTCGACCTGAAAGCTGTATTTGACAATGCCAGTGGATCAGTTCCAGAGACAGAATGGGGTCAATGCTAACTTTTGTGACAACAACAACGACTACTAGTACTACAATGATGACAGCAATGACGACGATGACCACCACCACCACCACCACAACCACCATCATCACAACTACTTCCACTTCCAAGACTGTTACAGCAACAACAACCACTACTACTAAGATGATGATGACAGCGGCAATGACGACGATGACGACGACAACGATGAACGCTACAAATATCACTAGTTGTGGGCGTGGAGGTGATACTGGTGCTGGTTTATGGTGATAGGTGGCCTACTAGTTTTTTTGTTCAGTTGTTTCTTTTTTCTTTTCTTTTATCTTATTTCATTTTTTTTTTTTTTTAATTTCATCAATTGTTCATAGATGTCACATTCAACCCTTTCCCTTTCTTCCTTCTTGTCAGTACTTTTCTCAAAATGCCTCTCTTTTTGTAATACAGCCCATTGTTTTCAACGATTTCATTGTTTATAATGGTATCCCCCACCCCCCACTCCCCCTTTTTTGACTCACTTGTGCAAAACAAAGTGAGTCTATGTTTTAACCCGGTGTTCGGTTGTCTGTGTGTGTGTGTGTGTGTGTGTGTGTGTGTGTGTGTCCGTGGTAAACTTTAACATTGACATTTTCTCTGCAACTACTTTGTCAGTTGACACCAAATTTGGCATAAAAATTGGAAAAATTCAGTTCTTTCCAGTCATCTTGTTTAAAACAATATTGCGCTTCTGGGATGGGCACAAAAAAAAAGAAGAATGAAGCCTAATTATATGCAAACTGCATTTACTGTTATATTTATATTTTTTGTATTCTCTAAACTTGGCACTTTGATCTGATATTCTGACCCAACAGCTAGAGCAGTCATTATTATCATTTTTGGCTCAAACAGGAACTTCTTTTGCTAAGCATGGAAGCTTTATTTATTTTGCAAACGTTTTGGTTCAGATAGAAAAAAAGGGAAATTACTATGTAATGCTAGTGGAGTTAATTTGCTTTAAACTGATCTTTCTCATCTTAAACATTACATTTTGAAACAAGAGAGGCAAGGCCTTCAAGACTCACTTGTGATGCACTTTTTAAAAAAATGCAAGCTTTTTATGTATTGAGTATAATTTCAAAATGTAATGTTTAAGATGAGAAAGATCAGTTTAAAGCAAACTAAGTTCCCCAGCAGAGTAATTTCCCTTGTTTTACTGCCTACACCAAAACGTTTGCAATAAATAAAACTTCCACGCTTAGCAAAAGAAGTTCCTGTTTGAACAAAAAATGATAATAATGATAGATCTTTGGTTGGGTCGAATAGCAGATCAAAGTGCCAAGTTTAGATAATACAAAAAATATAAATATAACAGTAAATGCATTATACTCAATACATAAAAAGCTTGGATTTTTTTAAAAAGTGTATCGCAAGTGAGTCTTGAAGGCCTTGCCTTTCTTGTTTTTCTTTATTTAAAAATTTTTATTATTATCGTTATTATTATCATTATCAATTTTCATTTAAAAAAACAAATCTTCCCACCCCCCTTTTTTTCTTCTTTTTTTTCCATTTTCTTATATATATATATATCTTAAGAAAATATTTATTTATTTTCTTTCTTTATTTATCATTGATTTTTTATTTCACTTTTTAATTCTTGTTATTATTATTTATGGAATCCCCCCCCGACCCCCACCCTCGGCGGGGTTAATCAGTAAGTTAGGTTTTAAAGAACTTATTTTTTGATAATAGAAGAAAATAGACAATTGCAGGTCTTTAGGCTGTGGGTGAAACCTGGTAGTAGTCAATTTGCATCACAACATGTACGTCATGGCGTGTCTGGGTCATAATAATAGCTGCGTAAGAGTGACCCTGGTAACATGTGAACAACTTATCCCTTGAGGAAGGAATGTGATTGTTTCGAAAATTTGGAATATTTGACAGAATGATGTGTTTTTTTCATTTTTCTTTTTTTCTCTTTATATATATATATCACACACACACACACACACATGGAATATAGATATTGTTTGAGTCATTATTTGCTTGCGGTAACAAAGATGGAGACTAGCTACCCAAATTTCAAAATGATTGTGTCTATAGATGTTTATTCAGTACTTAAAGGAAAAGCAAAATAATTTGTAAAACTAAGACAAAAGAAACTGACTGCTTCATTCGTTTTACTGATACATGTCTGGAAAGGTCTAATGTATAAACCATATATTATAAGCTGGTATATATACATGTATAGTATAATCTGGGTCAGTCTTCAGAGCTGGGACCAGGTGATGTGACTTAACCCACTCTGTCCCCCCCTTGTGACAGCCCCCCTTGACAGTCCCCCCACCCCTACCCCCTACCCAAAGGAAACTGCTGGAATTCATCTTGTCATTGATTCCTGCGGATAACAGATTAAAATGCCAACTTTACCAGTGGTCTGTCTGGAGCAACGTGACATGGTGAAAAGGATGCTAGACGGGTGCAACAGCCGAGTGGTTAAAGCGTTGGACTGTCAATCTGAGGGTCCCAGGTTCGAATCACGGTGACGGCGCCTGGTGGGTAAAGGGTGGAGATTTTTCCGATCTCCCATGTCAATACATGTGCAGACCTGCTAGTGCCTGAACCCCCTTTGTGTGTATATGCAAGCAGAAGATCAAATACGCACGTTAAAGATCCTGTAATCCATGTCAGCGTTTGGTGGGTTATGGAAACAAGAACATACCCAGCATGCACGCCCCCGAAAACGGAGTATGGCTGCCTACATGGCGGGGTAAAAACGGTCATACACGTAAAAGCCCACTCGTGTGCATACGAGTGAACGCAGAAGAAAGAAGAAGAGGAAAAGGATGCTAGGAAAGATGAATCAAAGTGCGAAACGTTCCAGATCTATGTGACATGGAAACAAAATGACACAGTAATTAGCTTTTTTTTTAATTTTTTTTTTTAAGTAGCTTTATTTATGATAACTTTTTTTTTTTTTTTTTTTTGTCTGAGAGAATGTGATAAGCAACATTGTTTATAAAGCTATGAATATTCAAAAAGAGGCCCAACACTTGGCTTATATCACAGTTTGGCATAAGTTTACATTTGGGCCAACAGCAAAGTGAGAGCTGTATTATCAATGGTTTCTCCAGTCAATGGGAAATCATTTACAGCTTAGTCTTTTGTGAAGGGCTTTGACTCTTAAACTAGGAGGCAAAATTGCACTGGCTCTTAGTGCTGCAGCCTTGTGGGCTTGTTGGCCTTTGGGAACCATCCCAACGCCGACTGTCCTAAAACCCTCTGGGCCGAGAGAGTGGGGATGTAACTTGGGCAAGATACTCTCCACTATAATCAAATTCTAGCCCAGAAAGTTGGGACAGCAGTTGCCTCCTCTGCTGTTCTGATGGTCATAGTCAGACATGACTGACTATCATATATATATATATATATACACATATATATATATATATATTCAAAAACAATTTGATAGAAAAAAAAAGGAAAATGTATAATTTATAAATGCACTCACTCATACATGCATGCATGATTTGCATACGAGCATGCACATGAATTCAAGAAGTGTTTTTTGTTTTTTTTTAATAATTTTTTTTTTTGTAATAATATTTTGGATTTGAATATGTGAATTCCTGCATGTATGAAAAACATAATATGGTCTGGGTGCCATGTGAAGCATGCCCTGTTTGTCACTCATCAAAACTGTGAGCTATTGTGCTGAATGGCATTGGGTAACGTGTGCTGCGACTATGCCTTGTTGAATTGCCAATTTCAGTTTAGAAAGTTCTCAGTATATACACACACACACACACACACACACACACACACACATATGTACATACACACACACACACACACACACATGTACAGACCTGTCTATCTCTCAAAATGTTCTCCAGTGGTTTTTCTATTCTGAATATGCCAACAGACA
>NC_134892.1:10161953-10164453 GCF_041734735.1 Babylonia areolata | reverse complement strand
CGCTCAGTTTGATTTTCCAGTCAAACTTAGGAGAAAGGGCGAGAGCGGGATTCGAACCCACACCCTCACGGACTCTCTGTATTGGCAGCTGAGCGTCTTAACCATTCTGCCACCTTCCTCTATACGTGTATACGTGTATACACATGCATGCATCCAGATGTAGTAACTTGTGTATACCTAGACGAAAGAAACAAGAAAAAAAGAAAGAAAAAAAAAAGAAAAAAAAAAGGACTCGAGATGAAGAAAGAAAAGAAGAAGAGGAGGAGGTGGTGGAGGAGGAGGAGGAGGAGGAGAGAGAGAGAGAGAGAGAGAGAGAGAGAGAGAGAGAGAGAAGAAGAAGAAGAAGAAGAAGAACACGAAGAAAGAAGGAAGGAAAGAAAGAAGGAAAGAAAGAAGGAAAGAAAATAAAATAAACAACAGCTTCCCCTCCCCCTCCTCCTCTTCTTCCTCCTCCTCCCCCTCCTCCCCTCCTCTTCCTCCTCCCCCTCCTCCTCTTCCACCTTCTCCTCTTCATCCTCCTCTTCCTCCTTCTCCTCCCCCTCCTCTTATTCCTCCCCCTTCACTTCCCCCTCCTCCTCCCCCTCCTTCCTCATTTTCTTCTCCCTCCTCCTCTCCTCCTCCCCCTCCTCCTCCTCTTCCTCCTTCTCTTCCTCCCCTCCCCCTCTTCTTCTTCCTCCTCCTCCTCCCCCTCCTCTTCTCCACCCTCCTCCTCCTCCTCCCCCTCCTCCTCCTCTCTGTCGGTGTGTTCGTGGAAGAAGTGAGAGAGAAAGAGAGAGAGGCTGGGCATAGATATATCTTATCTGTACAGATATACTCCTCCTCTTCTCCACCCTCCTCCTCTTCTCCACCCTCCTGCTCCTCCTCCTCCTCCCCCTGCTCCTCCTCCTCCTCCTCCTCTCTGCCGGTGTGTTCGTGGAAGAAGTGAGAGAGAGAGAGAGAGAGGCTGGGCATAGATATATCTTATCTGTACAGATAGACTGATGTGTGAATGACGAGGGTCAGTGGGTTCCAGATACAGTAAGTAAAACCCTGGCCTGTCTGATCTGTTGTCTGTTGTCGTGTCCTGGGGGCGCAGACGTGCGCAGTAGCCGGGTGGTTAACTCACTCAGTACGGCCAGTCCTCTCTTCTCCTCTACACAGACCCCTCGGATGTCCAGTGGGTGTCTGAATGACCCAGCCTTTAGCTTCCGTCGTCAGAATTGTGGTATTCTTTGTCAACATTCACCTCTTCAGTATAAGAGCCTTCCACTTGCAATATTTTGATGATGGTAACTGAGGTGAAACGCTGTTAACGTCGTCTCTTTCGCCGTTCGTATGGAGAGAGTTAACATAACTATGGAATACAACACGTTTGTGGAAAAATGGGCACTTTATAACTGTTTAATTACAAGATTAAGCTACACAATGCTACCTTGGAACTTTGACATTGAACATGTATCGTTTTGCTGCTGTGGACTTGTCAGTGCTTAGAACTTAATTATATGCTTACCCTATGTTTTCGAATGCACAAAGTACATAAATTCTGCATACAGATTGATGGCCTAGAGGCAACGCGTCCGCCTAGGAAGCGAGAGAATCTGAGCTGGTTCGAATCACGGCTCGGCCGAGGAAGTGAGGAGGAGGAGGGGGAAGAGGAAGTGAGGAGGAGGAGGGGGAGGAGGAGGAAGAGGAAGGGAAGGGGAAGATGTGGGGTGAAAGAGGAATGAATGATGAAGGAAGAAAAGTTAAAGAGAAGGGGAGTGATGGCCTGGAGGTAACACGTCCGCCTAGGAAGCGAGAGAATCTGAGCGCGGCGTTGGTTCGATTCACGGCTCCCCATCCACTAGACCTTGAGTGGTGGTCTGGACGCTAGTCATTCGGATGAGACGATAAACCGAGGTCCCGTGTGCAGCATGCACTTAGCGCACGTAAAAGAACCCACGGCAACAAAAGGGTTGTTCCTGGCAAAATTCTATAGAAAAATTCACTTCGACAGGAAAAAACAACTCAAACTGCACGCAGGAAAAAATTAAATAAAAAAAAAAGGGTGGCGCTGTAGTGTAGCGACGCGCTCTCCCTGGGGAGAGCAGCCCGAACTTCACACAGAGAAATCTGTTGTGATAAAAACAAATACAAATATGTAAACCTTTGTCTGAATTAAAAAAAAAAAATGTTGAAAAAAAAAGAAAGAAAGAAAGACAGAAAGAAAGTCAAAGTTCCACAAACTGATTCAACACAAAAGCACACAGGTCGTGCATGGCTCACTGTGGGAACGGACGAGGAAGGAAGGAAGAGAAACCCGCGGCAATTAATTCATTCCTTCATTCATTCCTTCATTAACTCTGGCTAATGATCGTCATTAGTACAGTAATGAGCTTTTCTAAATTCAAGTTAATAATGACCGCATCAGATGCGTACGCTGCGCTGGCGTAAATGATGTTCAACGCTGTGTCCACCCGTTGCCGCCGCCGACACCCCCCACCCCCCCCCCACCCACGTCCCCCTCCCAGCCTCCCGCACC
>NC_134892.1:10151953-10154453 GCF_041734735.1 Babylonia areolata | reverse complement strand
CCCAAAAATGCAGAGAGCTCTTCAATGTTGCCATTTGAAAAAAAGATGAAACAACAAACAAACAAACAAACAAACAAACAAAAACAACACCACCTTAACTCTCTCCATACGAACGGCGAAAGAGACGACGTTAACAGCGTTTCATCCCAATTACCATCATCAAAATATTGCAAGCGGAAGGCTCTTATACTGAAGAGGTGAATGTTGACAAAAGAAAACCACAATTCTGACGATGGAAGCTAAAGGTTGGGTCATTCAGACACCCACTGGACATCCGAGGGGTCTGTGTAGAGGAGAAGAGAGGACTGGCCGTACTGAGTGAGTTAACGGACATGCCAGGAAATTATTCATTTATTCAGTAATACGTCCGGTCTGGTATTGACTACGCTTCGACGCGTTGGTATTCAGCAAGCGACAGATTACTGAAACCATTGACTAGTATCCATATATACATACATACATATATATATATATATATATATATATATATATATATATATATATATATATATATATATATATATATATATATATATATAAAAGAGCCGTTTAACTGACCATGGACATATCTTCAACGTTGACAGAAACCGACCACAAACGGATACAGTGACGGGCGCAATAGCCGAGTGGTTAAAGCGTTGGACTGTCAATCTGAGGGTCCCGGGTTCGAATCACGGTGACGGCGCCTGGTGGGTAAAGGGTGGAGATTTTTACTATCTCCCAGGTCAACATATGTGCAGACCTGCTTAGTGCCTGAATCCCCTTTCGTGTGTATATGCAAGCAGAAGATCAAATACGCGCGTTAAAGATCCTGTAATCCATGTCAGCGTTCGGTGGGTTATGGAAACAAGAACATACCCAGCATGCACACCCCCGAAAACGGAGTATGGCTGCCTACATGGCGGGGTAAAAACGGTCATACACGTAAAAGCCCACTCGTGTGCATACGAGTGAACGCAGAAGAAGAAGAAGAAGGATATAGCCACTGAAGGCTAAAAGTTATACACAGTAAAGGACTCTCAATATACAAAATCCTTTATGGCAATGCTCGATCCATCCTATCTGACGAATTTGTTTACTTTTAGTAATTATCGACATTCACATAAAATGAAGCGCCAATTTACTACGATTATTTTTTACATAGATGAACACTTGCATAATATTCAAGGGGTTTTTGCTATGAAATCATATTATCGCAGAAAATAATTATATTGAAAAGAAATCCAGTTATCATAAATTCAAATCTAATTCACACAGACACCTGATGCACCTTTCAAAGTCGACACGCCTTCATCCTAAAATGTTCCGATCATAAATCGGTATCATACTGTGAATTGATGTTGGCTGTATTATCACTTCAGCTGTTCTGTCTGTCTGTCTCTGTCTCTTTCTCTGTCTCAGCTGTTCTGTCTGTCTGTCTCTGTCTCTTTCTCTGTCTCAGTTGTTCTGTCTGTCTGTCTCTTTCTCTTTCTCAGCTGTTCTATCTGTGTCTGTCTCTTTCTCTGTCTCAGCTGTTCTGTCTGTCTGTCTCTGTATCAGCTGTTCTATCTGTCTGTCTGTCTCTTTCTCTGTCTCAGCTGTTCTGTCTCTCCGTCTCTGTCTCTTTCTCAGCTGTTCTGTCTGTCTGTCTCTGTCTCTGTCTCAGCTGTTCTATCTGTCTGTCTCTGTCTCTTTCTCTGTCTCAGTTGTTCTGTCTGTCTGTCTCTTTCTCTTTCTCAGCTGTTCTATCTGTCTCTGTCTCTTTCTCTGTCTCAGCTGTTCTGTCTGTCTGTCTCTGTCTCAGCTGTTCTATCTGTCTGTCTGTCTGTCTCTGTCTCAGCTGTTCTATCTGTCTGTCTCTGTCTCTTTCTCTGTCTCAGCTGTTTTATCTGTCTGTCTCTGTGTCTCTCTCTCACCCTGTTGTTTGCTCCTCGTGAAATATTTTCCAACCAAAAGTGGTTTTGTCTTGGACATAGATTTATACGGATGTTTTCATTGTACGTTTTCAGGTGTTTGGTTGTATTTTGTGGTTTCTCTCTTTGACTCTCTCTCTGTCTCTGTCTGTCTCTCTCTTTGTCTCTCTGTCTCTCTCTCTACGTCTCTCTGTCTCTCTCTTTGTCTGTCTGCCTCTCTCTCTACGTCTCTCTGTCTCTCTCTTTGTCTCTCTGTCTCTCTCTCTACGTCTCTCTGTCTCTCTCTTTGTCTCTCTGTCTCTCTCTCTACGTCTCTCTGTCTCTCTCTTTGTCTCTCTGTCTCTCTCTCTACGTCTCTCTGTCTCTCTCTTTGTCTCTCTGTCTCTCTCTCTACGTCTCTCTGTCTCTCTCTTTGTCTGTCTGCCTCTCTCTCTACGTCTCTCTGTCTCTCTCTTTGTCTCTCTGTCTCTCTCTCTACGTCTCTCTGTCTCTCTCTTTGTCTCTCTGTCTCTCTCTCTACGTCTCTCTGTCTCTCTCTTTGTCTCTCTGTCTCTCTCTCTACGTCTCTCTGTCTCTCTCTTTGTCTCTCTGTCTCTCTCTCTACGTCT
>NC_134892.1:10126953-10131953 GCF_041734735.1 Babylonia areolata | reverse complement strand
CAGTTTGCATATAATTAGGCTTCTTTTTTTTTCTTTTTTTTTTGTGTGTGTGCCCATCCCAGCGGTGCAATATTGTTTTAAACAAGATGACTGGAAAGAACTGAATTTTTTCTATTTTTATGCCAAATTTGGTGTCAACTGACAAAGTATTTGCAGAGAAAATGTCAATGTTAAAGTTTACCATGGACACACAGACACACAGACACACACAGAGACAACCAAACACCGGGTTAATTAAAACATAGACTCACTTTGTTTACACAAGTGAGTCAAAAACAAGAGAACGCTGGCCATTAATATAAGGAGAAGCGTGAGCGAAGGAAGCAGGGCTCAACTTCTGGAGACGTTTTCCCTTGCAACACCTGTGGGAAGTGCTGCGCATCCAGAATCGGCCTCTTCTCCCGTATGAGGACACACACACCGACAGATAAGCCTGCCTGCCTACTCATCCGCCGGACTGACAGAAGACTCCATCATGTCATGGTACAATTGCCGTGACTAGCAAAAAACAAAAACAAAACAAAACAAAAACAAGAGAAGCAAGGCATTCAAGACTCACTTGTGATAAATTAAGTCCTCTAGCATTAATTACAGAGTAATTTCCCTTTTTTACTGTCTGCACCTAAACGTTTGCAAAATAAATAAAAATTCCATGCTTTGCAAAAGAAGTTCCTGTTTGAACAAAAAAATGATAATAATGACTCCTCTTGTTGTGTCAGAATAAGAGGTCAAAGTGCCAAGTTTAGAGAATACAAAACATATAAATATAACAGTAAATGCTGTTTGCATATAATTAGGCTTCTTTTAAAAAAAACAACTTTTGTGCCCATCCCAGAGGTGCAATATTGTTTTAAACAAGATGACTGGAAAGAACTGAATTTTTCCTATTTTTATGTCAAATTTGGTGTCAACTGACAAAGTATTTGCAGAGAAAATGTCAATGTTAAAGTTTACCACGGACACACAGACACACACACACAGACAACCGAACACCGGGTTACAACATAGACTCACTTTGTTTGTATTTGTATTCCTTTTTATCACAACAGATTTCTCTGTGTGAAATTCGGGCTGCTCTCCCCAGGGAGAGCGCGTCGCTACACTACAGCGCCACCCCTTTTTTGTATTTTTTTCCTGCGTGCAGTTTTATTTGTTTTTCCTTTCGAAGTGGATTTTTCTACAGAATTTTGCCAGGAACAACCCTTTTGTTGCCGTGGGTTCTTTTACGTGCGCTAAGTGCATGCTGCACACGGGACCTCGGTTTATCGTCTCATCCGAATGACTAGCGTCCAGACCACCACTCAAGGTCTAGTGGAGGGGGAGAAAATATCGGGCGGCCGAGCCGTGATTCGAACCAGCGCCCTCAGATTCTCTCGCTTCCTAGGCAGGCGCGTTGCCTCTAGGCCATCACTCCACTTTACACAAGTGCGTGAAAAAATCATTTGAATTTTTGTTTTTTGATTCACAGGCATCACGAGGATCGGAACGAAGCAGGCCCCGGAGCCCCAGGACATCGTGATTGAGGGCACGGGGGTGGAGACCTGTCACTGCTTCATCCAGAACGTCTCAGGGGCCATCACTCTCCACCCGATCGCCTCCCTTTGCGCCATCGACGGCAAGCTCATCTCGCAGCCCACCCGTCTGGCTCAAGGTCGGTGTGGGGGGGGGGGGGAGGGGGGGGAAGGGGTGTGTGTGTGGGTGGTGTGGGTTAGTGTGTGTGTGTGTGTGTGTGTATGGTTGGGGTTGTGTTTTGTGTGTGTATGTGGGTGTGTGGTGTGTGGTGTTGGGTGGTGTGTTGGTGAATGTGTGTGTGTGTGTGTGTGTGTGTGTGTGTGGTGTGTTGATGGGTGTACATGTGTGTTTGTGTGTGGATGGTGGGGGCGGAGGATGTATGTGGTGGGGGGGTGGAGTGGGGGATGTATAATGTGTCAGTGTGTGTGTGTGTGTGTGTGTGTGTGTGTGGTGGGGGCGGGGGATGTATAATGTGTGTGTGTGTGTGTGTGTATGCCATGTGTGTGTGTAGATGGGTGTACATGTGTGGATGTGTGTGTGTGGTGGGGGCGGGGATGTATAATGTGTGTGTGTGTGTGTGTGTGTGTGTGGTGGGGGCGGGGGATGTATAATGTGTGTGTGTGTGTGTGTGTACATGTACATGTGTGTGTGTGTAGATGGGTGTACATGTGTGGATGTGTGTGTGTGGTGGGGCGAGGGATGTATAGTGTGTGTGTGTGTGTGTGTGTGGTGGGGGCGGGGGGTGTATAATGTGTGTGTGTGTGTGTGTGTGTGTCTGTGTGTGACATGTTGGTGGTAGCTAGATTCTTCTCTTGTTTTTTCTTTCTATTTTTCTTTCTTGTTGTTTGTTGTTGTGCTCGTCCAGAAATAAAATGCAAACATGCAAGAAAAAGCATGAGGTTTGGTGGGGGGTGGGGTATGGGGGGCAGAGAGAGAGAGAGAGAGAGAGAGAGAGGTAAGGAGGGATGGAGGGAGACCGAGAGAGAGAGAGAGAGAGAGACTGGTGGTGCACTAGGCCATTCACCATGGGAAGTAACTCGCTCTCATGCTCTTCATACAACAAGAACTGAATTATTTCCCTTATGCAGTTGACCTCCGGTTCTTTCTTTTTTTCTCCTCTTGTTTCTCTCTCTCTCTCTCTCTCTCTCTCTCTCTCTCTCTCTCTCTCTCTCTCTCTCTCTCTCTCATATTTGTGTGTGTGTGTGTGTGTGTGTGTGTGTGTGTGTGTGTGTGTGTGTGTTGGTTCTTCTTCTTCTTTTTCTTCTTCTTCATGTTCCTCCTCCTCCTTCTTCTTCTCTTCGTCAGTCTTTTCCTCCTCCTCCTGTTCCTCCTCCTGTTCCTCCTCCTCCTCTTCCTCCTGTACACCAACAGGATATACCAACATTATTGAGGACTTGGGTTCTTTTCTTTTTTCTTTTTTCTTTTTGACTTGGGGGAGAGGTTGGGGGGGTGGGGGTGGGGGGTGGGGGAGGATGTACACCAACACTATGCACCAACATTATTGATGACTTGTGTTTCTTTCTTTTTTTTTTTTTGTCTTGGGGGAGAGGTTGGGGAGGGGGGGGGATGTACACCAACACTATATACCCCAACACTATACACCAACATTATTGATAACTTGGGTTGTTTTTTTTGTCTTGGGGGAGAGGTTGGGGGTGGGGGTAGGGGGAGGATGTACACCAACACTATACACCAACATTATTGATGACTTGGGTTTCTTTTTTTTTGTCTTGGGGGAGAGGTTGGGGGGGGGGGGGGGGGGAAGAGGATGTTCACCAACACTATACACCAACATTATTGATGACTTGGGTTTCTTTTTTTTGTCTTGGGGGAGAGGTTGGCCCAGGGGGGGGGGGGGGGGGTAGTATGTACACCAACACAATACACCAACATTATTGATGACTTGGGTTTCTTTTTTTTGTCTTGGGGGAGAGGTTGGCCCAGGGGGGGGGGGGGGGTAGTATGTACACCAACACAATACACCAACATTATTGATGACTTGGGTTTCTTTTTTTTTGTCTTGGGGGAGAGGTTGGGGAGGGGGGGGGGTGGAGGATGTACACCAACACTATACACCAACATTATTGATGACTTTGGGTGTTGTTTTTTTTGTTTTTGTTTTTGTCTTGGGGGAGAAGTTGGCGGGGTGGGAGGGGGAGGGTATGTACACCACCACTATACACCAACTTTATTGATGACTCGCTCTTTTCTGGGGTGGGTGGGTGTGGGGTGGGCCATGGCCGGGGGAGGGGATGAATTTACAGCAACACAGTATACCAACTTTATTGATGACTTGGTTTTTTTTTTTCTTGGGGGAGGGGTGGGGATGGGGTGGGGGGTATAGCAGCTGACCTTGGTTGCGCCAGATGTCTATGCCTGGTTCCTTTTTTTTTTTTTTTTTTTTTTTTTTTTTGCTCACGGCTGGAGAGATAGCTGGACCCCCTTTTTTCTCGGGTAGTAGTGGTGTGTTAACTCTCTCCATACGAACGGCGAAAGAGACGACGTTAACAGCGTTTCACCCCAGTTACCATCATCAAAATATTGCAAGCGGGAGGCTGTTATACTGAAGATGTGAATGTTGACAAAGAATACCACAATTCTGACGACGGAAGCTAAAGGTTGGGTCATTCAGACAGCCACTGGACATCCGAGGGGTCTGTGTAGAGGAGAAGAGAGGACTGGCCGTACTGAGTGAGTTAATGGTGAACGTCGTTTTTCTTCTTGTAGTCGGCTTCTTCTTCGGCTGGTTCAGTCTGTTGTTTGGGATGTAATTGGGGGGGGGGGGGGGGGGGGGTTGTTAGTGTGGGGTTCAAGTCTAGCTTGAGGCTCCGTGGCTTTTTCATTAAGTCTGCTGTGGCGTGTTTGGTTTTTGACTCACTTGTGTAAACAAAGTGAGTCTATGTTTTAACCCGGCGTTCGGTTGTCTGTGTGTGAGTGTGTGTGTGTGTGTGTGTGTGTGTGTGTGTGTGTCTGTGTGTCCGTGGTAAACTTTAACATTGACATTTTCTCTGCAAATACTTTGTCAGTTGATACCAAATTTGGCATGAAAATAGGAAAAATTCAGTTCTTTCCAGTCATCTTGTTTAAAACAATATTGCACCTCTGAGATGGGCACAAAAAAAAAAGGAAAAAAAAAGAAGCCTAATTATATGCAAACGGCATTTACTGTTATATTTATATTTTTTGTATTCTCTAAGCTTGGCACTTTGATCTGATATTCTGACCCAACTACTAGAGCAGTCATTATTATCATTTTTTGTGCAAACAGGAACTTCTTTTGCTAAGCATGGAAGTTTTATTTATTTTGCAAACGTTTTGGTGCAGATAGTACAAAAGGGAAATTACTCTGTAATTAATGCTAGGGGACTTAATTTATCACAAGTGAGTCTTGAAGGCCTTGCCTCTCTTGTTCTTCTTGTAGTCGGCTTTTTCTTCGGCGGGTTCTGTTGTTTGGGATGTAATGGGAGGGTTGCTAGTTGTGGGGTTCA
>NC_134892.1:10111953-10114453 GCF_041734735.1 Babylonia areolata | reverse complement strand
AAAAGATCGATCCTTGGAAGTGGTACCGTAACTTTATGAAGATGACGATGAGTGTTGGTTACAAATTTATTCTTCAGTGAGGGGGGAGCAAATCCAGACATGATTTTGAACATAAATAGACCTTTGTGAAATAGAAGTTTTGTTTTCAGTGGGAGGATATCGAGAGCTTTATAATCAGATATAGTCAATGATTTTAAAAGAATCAGTTTTACAGCTCTTCTATGCAGACTCAATAGAGGTTTTATAATACTGTCACTCGCCGAATCCCACACTGTCGAAGCCTAGTTAATGTGTGATTCTATATAAGCACTGACAAATAGTTTTCGGCAGTGAAGATCCAAATGGTGTTTAATTCTAGACAGTTGATAGATATTTTTGGATACCTGTTTGCATAACAGAGAAATATGACGTGACCATGACAAATTATTATCGATCGATAGTGATGCCAAGGATCAGTTTATGGTGGTCAACTTCTTCAATCTTGTCGGCTTGGATGAAAATAGGCGAACAGTTTATGGACATATTTTGACGTTTTTGCCTTGTTGTGATTATTAGGAATTTTGTTGTTTTTGTAGGATGGAGACACATGTGGTTTAGTTCGGACCATTCAATCAATTGGTCAATACTTTCCTGAAGAGAAAGAGACACGGTACATAGGTTAGTATGTCTAGTGTGAATGGCGGTGTCATCAGCAAACATTTCACATGGTGTCTTGATAGATAAGGGTAGGTCATTATTATATGCAGAAAATAAGATCGGTCCCAAAACAGAACCTTGAGGTACGCCATAGTTAATTGGTAATAACATTGATTTTGAACCATTTGTGAGAAAGAGAGAGAGAGAGGGGGGGGGGAGAAAGAGAGGGGGGAGAGAGAGAGGGGGGGAGAGAGGAGAGAGAGAGGGGGGGAGAGAGAGGGGAGAGAGAGAGGGGGAGGAGAGAAAGACAGAGAGAGAGAGGGGGAAGAGAGAGAGGGGGAAAGAGGGGGGGGGGGAAGAGAGAGAGAGAGGGGGGGGGAGAGAGAGTGAGAGAGAGTGTGTGTTGTGTGTATGTGTTGTGTGTGTGTATTTTGTTGTGTTTTGTGTGTGTGTATGTGTTCTCTCTCTCTCTGTGTTGTGTTTTGTGTGTGTGTGTGTGTGTCTGTGTGTGTGTCAGTGCGTGCACGAGAGAGAGAGAGAGAGAGAGAATGGTGAAACAAACAGTGACGTTGAAAAGTGACGATGTTTTACTTTGAATACTTAGATAGGCTCGGTGTATATTATGTGTTAACTGTGACACGAAATAATAAGTCATTTCTACATTTGGCACCCCATAATGACCGAGTTATTTATAGATGTTGTACTTTAATACATAGGTCAGCTGAGTATATTAACTATGAAACGAATTGATAGAGAGAGAGAGAGAGAGAGAGAGAGAGAGAGTTATTTTACATTTGGCACCCCATAATAACCGTGCTCCCGTTGTGTGCTTTATGTCGAAGGTATACAGATTGTGTCTGTTTTTTGTTTGTTTCATGATTAATGTTTATTTATGTCCTCGATTATTTTTTTTTGTTGGCTTTCTAGTCTGTTTTTGTGCATGCTATACATCGCCTTCGAGGTGGGCGTTGCTTGGGTTGGCTGTAGGCAGAAATAAATAAAGAAATGAATAAGAAATAGTATGTCTTTATTTTATTTTTCTCTGCTCTCCTGTCTCTCTCTCTTGTCTCTGTCTGCCTGTCTGTGTATCCGTGTATGTCTGTCTGTCTCCTTGTCTGTCTGTCTGTTTCTGTCTCTCTGTCTCTGTATGTCTGTCTGTGTCTGTCTGTCTCTCTGTCTCAGTCTCTGTCTGTCTGTCTGTGTCTGTCTCTGTCTGTCTGTCTGTCTGTCTGTGTCTATCTCTGTCTCCGTGTCAGTCTGTCTCTGTGTATGTCTGTCTCTCTGTCTGTCTGTCTGTCTGTGTCTATCTCTGTCTCCGTGTCAGTCTGTCTGTCTCTGTGTATGTCTGTCTCTCTGTCTCTGTCTGTCTGTCTGTGTCTATCTCTGTCTCCGTGTCAGTCTGTCTGTCTCTGTGTATGTCTGTCTGTCTGTCTCTGTGTACGTCTGTCTTGTCTATCTCTGTCTCCGTGTCTGTCTGTCTGTCTCTGTGTATGTCTGTCTTGTCTATCTCTGTGTATGTCTGTCTGTCTGTCTCTGTCTCCGTGTCTGTCTGTCTGTCTGTCTCCGTGTCTGTCTCTCTGTCTGTCTCCGTGTCTGTCTGTCTGTCTGTCTCTCTGTGTCTGTCTGTGTCTCCGTGTATGTCTGTCTGTCTCTTTCTGTGTGTCTGTCTGTCTGTCTGTCTCTGTCTGCCCCCCCTCTTCATCTGTGTACGTGTACGTGCTGTCTCTGTGTGTGTGTGTGCGTGCTGTGTGTGTGTGTGTGTGTGTGTGTATGAGAAGGAATGAGCCAGAAGAGGGAGACAAAAGGAGAGAGGGTGGGGGAGCGGGGGGGGGGGGGGGGGGGGGGGGGGGAGAGGGGGCGAGTG
>NC_134892.1:10096953-10099453 GCF_041734735.1 Babylonia areolata | reverse complement strand
GAGTGAAGGATACCCAGAGAGTATTCCCAGAGAATAAAGTGTTTTCAGAGAGTGAAGGATTTTTAGAGAGTGAAGAATACCCAGAGAGTATTCGTTTCATTTCCTTTCATTTTATCACAACAGATTTCTCTGTGTGAAATTCGGGCTGCTCTCCCCAGGGAGAGCGCGTCGCTACACAACAGCGCCACCCATTTTTTTGTGTGTATTTTTTCCTGCGTGCAGTTTTACTTGTTTTTCCTATTGAAGTGGATTTTTCTACAGAATTTTGCCAGGAACAACCCTTTTGTTGCCGTGGGTTCTTTTACATGCGCTAAGTGCATGCTGCACACGGGACCTCGGTTTATCGTCTCATCCGAATGACTAGCGTCCAGACCACACCACTCAAGGTCTAGTGGAGGAGGAGAAAATATCGGCGGCTGAGCCGTGATTCGAACCAGGGCGCTCAGATTCTCTCGCTTCCTAGGCGGACGCATTACCTCTAGGCCATCCCTCCACATATTCCCAGAGAATAAAGTGTTTTCAGAGAGTGAAGGATTTCCAGAGAGTGACAGTTCTCCATAGCGAAGGATCACCAGAGTCTATTCCCAGAGAGTGAAGGTTTTTTTTTTTTTTCCAGAGAGTATTTCCAGAGAGTAGAGGGTGTTTCCAGAGAGTCACGTGACAAGAGTTCCAGAGGAGGGTGGCGGGACAGTGAAGGTCAGTGAAAACCCCCTCCACGAGAGAGTGAAGGATGATCAACCAGTGAAGGTTCCCAGTGACCATATTAACGTTGAACGTTCCAACGAGGTTCATCTGACAAGAGACAGGAGGGGAGAGAACCCAGCAACAGAGCGGGAACAGTCGCCGTGTTGTAGCACACTGAGACAGGAGGGGAGAGAACCCAGCAACACAGAGGAGGAACAGTCGCCGTGTTGTAGCACACTGAGACAGGAGGGGAAAGAACCCAGCAACAGAGGGGGAACTGTCGTCGTGTTGTAGCACACTGAGACAGGAGGGGAGAGAACCCAGCAACACAGGGGGAACAGTCGCCGTGTTGTAGCACACTGAGACAGGAGGGGAGAGAACCCAGCAACACAGGGGGAACAGTCGCCGTGTTGTAGCACACTGAGACAGGAGGGGAGAGAACCCAGCAACACAGGGGGAACAGTCGCCGTGTTGTAGCACACTGAGACAGGAGGGGAAAGAACCCAGCAACACAGAGGCGGAACAGTCGCCGTGTCGTAGCACACAGACCAGACACCAGACAGCAGCCGTCAGCAGACTGAAGAAGATTACGATATAAGAACTGAAATTTCTCCAGGAAAACGTCGCCATCTCGAAGGACATGTGACCAGTACCATCAGACAGGAGCTGTCAGAAGGCTGACTGAAAAGTTTCGATAAAGAGCTGAATTTCCCTGCTAGAAACGTCGCCATGTCGAAGGACAATGACCAGTCATCAGGCAACAGATGTCCGCAGATTGAAGAAGATTCGATAAAGAGCTGAATTTCCCTGCTAGAAAGGGCTCCATGTCGAAGGACAATGACCAGCCACGAGTCAGGCAGCAGATGTCCGCAGATTGAAGAAGATTCGATAAAGTAGCTGAATCCCCTGCTAGAAAGGGCTCCATGTCGTAGGACAATGACCAGCCGTCAGATCTGATAGTAAGCGTCAGATGGTTGAAGAAGACTTGACTAAAGAACTGAAGTCTCTCCCCAAACCGGAGTCACCGGAAGCATTCCCCAGTCCACAGCACCGAAGAAGAAATAGCACGGAACCGACTTTTGCCCCAGAACTGAACAAAGACTAGCACAGAACAACACACGTTTGTCACCGCCCTTAACCCCCCCCCTCCCCCCAGCTCCCCCTCCCCGCCCCCATACCCCCTCCCCAAGTCCTCCACACTACCTCCCCAAAGAAAATAAAACAGTGAACTCAAAACTAATAGTTCGCCACCCTATTGCCATTGAATCAATTTTTTTTTTTTGCGTTCAGCATCGAAGGAAAAAGAAAAGAAAACAAACCAAACCGAAGCAAAAGTTGACGTTTCCTGGACTGGGGAAACTGAGCACAGATCGGGTGGGGAAGGAAGGAGGGAAGGAAGCTAGCGGCCTTCCTTCCTTCCTTCCTTCCTTCCTTTCTCTCAGCCGAGGAAGGAGGATGATGATGATGAGAAGGTCCGGCATCACCACCACCACCACCACCACCACCAGCGAAGCCAGCGAGCGAAGATGTCGGCGATTCCTCGCGCGGCGACCGGCGAGAGAAGTAGAGGGAGGCGATCGTCGCGTCCCCGTCCCCTTCCCCGTCCCCGTCCCCGTCCCCGCCGATTCGGTGGAATCGGACGGTGAGTCTGCCAGTCAATCGGTCGAACAGTCGAACGGTAGGTCGGATGCTTGAGTGTTTTTTTTTTTTTTTTTTTTTTTTTTTTAAATTATTAAAAAAGAAGAAGAAGTATTTGTATTTCTTTTTATCACAACAGATTTCTCTGTGTGAAATTCGGGCTGCTCTCCCCAGGGAG
>NC_134892.1:10084453-10086953 GCF_041734735.1 Babylonia areolata | reverse complement strand
CTGTGTCTGTACTGTGTCTGTACTCTGTGTCTGTCTGTACTGTGTCTGTGTCTGTACTGTGTCTGTGTCTGTCTGTACTGTGTCTGTGTCTGTACTGTGTCTGTACTATGTCTGTGTCTGTACTGTGTCTGTGTCTGTCTGTACTGTGTCTGTGTCTGTACTGTGTCTGTACTATGTCTGTGTCTGTCTGTACTGTGTCTGTGTCTGTACTATGTCTGTGTCTGTCTGTACTGTGTCTGTGTCTGTCTGTACTGTGTCTGTGTCTGTACTGTGTCTGTGTCTGTCTGTACTGTGTCTGTGTCTGTCTGTACTGTGTCTGTCTGTACTGTGTCTGTCTGTACTGTGTCTGTACTGTGTCTGTACTGTGTCTGTCTGTACTGTGTCTGTACTGTGTCTGTCTGTCTGTACTGTGTCTGTCTGTACTGTGTCTGTTCTGTGTCTGTGTCTGTCTGTACTGTGTCTGTGTCTGTCTGTACAGTGTCTGTACTGTATCTGTCTGTACTGTGTCTGTACTGTCTGTGTCTGTACTGTGTCTGTCTGTGTCTGTACTGTGTCTGTCTGTACTGTGTCTGTCTGTGTCTGTGTCTGTACTGTGTCTGTCTGTACTGTGTCTGTTCTGTGTCTGTCTGTTCTGTGTCTGTCTGTACTGTGTCTGTACTGTGTCTGTGTCTGTACTGTGTCTGTACTGTGTCTGTGTCTGTACTATGTCTGTGTCTGTCTGTACAGTGTGTCTGTACTGTGTCTGTGTCTGTACTATGTCTGTGTCTGTCTGTACTGTGTGTCTGTACTGTGTCTGTGTCTGTACTATGTCTGTGTCTGTCTGTTCTGTGTCTGTGTCTGTCTGTACTGTGTCTGTGTCTGTGTCTGTATCTGTTCTGTGTCTGGGCTCGTAGTGTCTGGCCCGCTCTTGCCTGTTCTACCTGTTACTAACGAACGACAGACAAGACTTGTCTTGTTGGGAGGGGGAGTGGGGTGTGTGTGTGTGGGGGGGCGGGTTGGTAGTAGTGGTAATTGTAGAAATGGAAGGGGAGAGAGAGAGGGGGGAATATAAGATAGATAGATAGAGAGAGAGAAGGAGGGAGGGAGGGGGGAGAGAGAGCGAGGGAGGGAAAGAGAGAGAGAGGGAGGGAGAGAGGGGAGAGAGAGAGAGGGAGGGAGAGAGAGGGGGAGAGAGAGAGGGAGAGAGGGAGAGGGGGAGGGAGGGAGAGAGAGGGAGGGAGGGAGAGGGAGGGAGGGAGGGGGGAGAGAGAGGGGGGAGGGAGAGAGGGGGGAGATAGAGGGTGGGAGAGAGAGGGAGGGAGGGGTAGAGAGAGGGAGGGAGGGAGACAGGGTTGGAGGGACAGAGAGAGAGGGGGATGGATAGAGAAATTGGCAGTGAGAAGGAAAGAGACGAGAGAGAGAGAGAGAGAGAGAGAGAGAGAGAGAGAGAAACAGGTAGGAAGTACTGGTTTGAAGAAGTTTATCGTTGTGGAGGGTGAGGGAGGGGGAAGGGGGGAGGGAGAGAGAGGGGGGAGGGAGAGAGCGGGAGAGAGAGGGAGGGAGGGAAAGAGAGAGGGAGGGAGAGAGAGGGGGAGGGAGAGAGTGGGGGTGATAGAGGGTGGGGAGAAGTGCAAAGACAGAGGGAGGGAGAGAGAGGGAGGGAGGGAGAGAGAGAGGGAGATAGAGGGTCGGAGAGAGAGGGGGAGATACAGGGAGGGAGAGAGAGAGAGGGATGGAGGGATGGAAAGAGAGAGGCTTGGTGCATGGGTGGTGAGGGGGGCACAGAATGAAGTTGAGTGACCGCCGAGGTTGGTGGTCAGTCAGGGGAGAGTTTTGTAAGTTTGTTTTGTGTGTGTGTGTGTGTGTGTGTGTGTGTGTGTGTGTGATCCTCTCCTAACTCCCTCTGTCTCGGACTCTCTCTGTCTCTCTTTGTCTCTGTCTCTCTTTCTATGTCTCTCTTTCTCTCGCTGTCTGCCAGTCTCTGTCTCTGTCTGTCTGTCTGTTTCTGTCTGTCTCTGTCTCTGTGTTTCTCTCTGTCTCTGTGTCTTTGTCTCTCTCTCTCTCTCTCTCTCTCTGTACACCAATCTCTCTCTCTCCACCAATATCTCTCTCTCTCTCTCTCTCTCTCTCTCTCTCTCTCTCTCGCTGTCGTTCGTTCGTTCGTTCGTTCTCTCTCTCTGTCTCCTCCTCCTCCTCCCCCTCTCCTCTCTCTCTCCATGTGTATGCGAGTGTGCATACATGGCGCGCACTCGCGCACTCTGTGTACGAAGTTGCGCGCGAGTAGAGCGGGGCGGGCGTGTCTATCTTGACGTGCCATGTGCACGTGTGTGTGGCTGCGTGCGAACGTGCGAGTGCGTGTATCATCAGGTTAGGATGAGCGCTGAGGGGTTAATAAAGGAGGGATCAGGATGAATGGAAAAAACCCGCCAGTTTGAAGGCACCGACAGATGTAGGTAATCATTCCCAGAAGGCTAGTGAAGACCATGCTATGTTTATCTCCGGTTTATCCAACCTTTTTTTT
>NC_134892.1:10049453-10061953 GCF_041734735.1 Babylonia areolata | reverse complement strand
TCAGAGAGACAGGGAGAAAGCGGGCGAGACAGTTTCTCAAAAAAAAAAAATTCTTTGAGATACACGGGGCATGAAATAATACACCTTGAGGATAATGATGCCACGTAGCACCGCAGTTCCATGGATGCCTACTACAGCTACAACTACTACGCCTACTAGTGCATTCTTGTGACAGAGGAGGTGGTGGTGGTGGTGGAGGTAGAGGTGGAGGCGACGGAGTTGGTGGTGGTGGTGGTGGGTGGACAGGGTTGACCGGCGGTGTGTGTGTGGGTGGATGAAGAAGCGGGAACAAGGAGGAGGACGAGGAGGGGGAGGGGGAGGTGGAGGAGAGGCCTCCGGGGTGGGGGTGGGGGTGCGGGGCAGGAGGGAGGCCTGGCCTTTCCTCAAGATGTGGCCCACCTCAGTCAGCAGGCGGCATCAGCCTCAGCAGCACCCTCCGGCAGGTGAGACTGGTGTTCGGGGGGGTGGAGGTGGGGGTTGTGCTGTGTTGGTGTGGGTTGTGATGGCTGTGACAGTGTTGTGAAGGGTTGTGACAGTGTTGTGAAGGATTGTGATGGGTGTGACAGTGTTGTGAAGGATTGTGATGGGTGTGACAGTGTTGTGATGGCTGTGACAGTGTTGTGAAGGGTTGTGTTGGGTGTGACAGTGTTGTGAAGGATTGTGATGGGTGTGACAGTGTTGTGATGGGTGTGACAGTGTTGTGAAGGGTTGTGATGGGTGTGACAGTGTTGTGAAGGGTTGTGTTGGCTTTGACAGTGTTGTGAAGGATTGTGATGGGTGTTACAGTGTTGTGAAGGATTGTGATTGGTGTTACAGTGTTGTGAAGGATTGTGATGGGTGTGACAGTGTTGTGATGGGTGTGACAGTGTTGTGATGGGTGTGACAGTGTTGTGAAGGGTTGTGTTGGCTGTGACAGTGTTGTGAAGGATTGTGATGGGTGTTACAGTGTTGTGAAGGATTGTGATGGGTGTGACAGTGTTGTGATGGGTGTGACAGTGTTGTGATGACTGTGACAGTGTTGTGAAGGGTTGTGATGGGTGGGACAGTGTTGTGAAGGGTTGTGTTGGGTGTGACAGTGTTGTGAAGGGTTGTGTTGGCTGTGACAGTGTTGTGAAGGGTTGTGTTGGCTGTGACAGTGTTGTGAAGGGTGTGACCGTGTTGTGAAGGGTTGAGTTGGCTGTGACAGTGTTGTGAAGGGTTGTGATGGGTGTGACAGTGTTGTGAAGGGTTGTGATGGCTGTGACAGTGTTGTGAAGGGTGTGACAGTGTTGTGAAGGGTTGTGATGGGTGTGACAGTGTTGTGAAGGATTGTGATGGGTGTGACAGTGTTGTGAAGGGTTGTGTTGGGTGTGACAGTGTTGTGAAGGGTTGTGTTGGCTGTGACAGTGTTGTGAAGGGTTGTGTTGGGTGTGACAGTGTTGTGAAGGGTTGTGATGGGTGTGACAGTGTTGTGAAGGGTTGTGTTGGCTGTGACAGTGTTGTGAAGGGTGTGACAGTGTTGTGAAGGATTGTGATGGGTGTGACAGTGTTGTGAAGGGTTGTGTTGGGTGTGACAGTGTTGTGATGGGTGTGACAGTGTTGTGAAGGATTGTGATGGGTGTGACAGTGTTGTGAAGGGTTGTGTTGGCTGTGACAGTGTTGTGATGGGTGTGACAGTGTTGTGAAGGGTTGTGATGGGTGTGACAGTGTTGTGAAGGGTTGTGATGGCTGTGACAGTGTTGTGAAGGGTTGTGTTGGGTGTGACAGTGTTGTGAAGGGTTGTGATGGGTGTGACAGTGTTGTGAAGGATTGTGATGGGTGTGACAGTGTTGTGAAGGGTAGTGATGACTGTGACAGTGTTGTGAAGGGTTGTGTTGGCTGTAACAGTGTTGTGAAGGGTTGTGATGGGTGTGACAGTGTTGTGAAGGATTGTGATGGGTGTGACAGTGTTGTGAAGGGTTGTGATGGGTGTGACAGTGTTGTGAAGGATTGTGATGGGTGTGACAGTGTTGTGAAGGGTTGTGATGGGTGTGACAGTGTTGTGAAGGGTTGTGTTGGGTGTGACAGTGTTGTGAAGGGTTGTGATGGGTGTAACAGTGTTGTGAAGGATTGTGATGGTTGTGACAGTGTTGTGATGGGTGTAACAGTGTTGTGAAGGATTGTGATGGTTGTGACAGTGTTGTGAAGGGTTGTGTTGGGTGTGACAGTGTTATGTCAGTGTGTGTGTGTGGACGGAGGGCTGGGGTTGTGTGTGTGTGTGCGCGCGCGCGCGCGCGTGTGTGTGTGGGAGGGCGGTGGCCGTGGAGTAGGATTGGTTGGTGTGCTGTGCAATTGTGCAGTTCATATGTGGATGGGAAGGTGCATTGTGTTGTTGTTGTTGTTGTTCGGATGGAGCGTGTGTTGTTGATTGGTGATGAGTATTTATGTGATGGTGTTGCGTTGCGTGTGTGATTATGTGTCTGGGTGTGTGTGTGTGTTGGGGTGGTGTGCGTTGGTGTGTTGGCAAACCATAATAATAATAATAATAATAAAAAGTCACCAACTGGTCATATTCCATTTGTAGGAAGAGAAAAGAGAGGTGGAGAGAGAGAGAGAGAGAGACAGACAGACAGGGAGACAGACAGAGAATCCAGGCCCCCACGATGAAGGGTAGAAGCATCAGTCGTATTCAGTCTTGATTTCACCTTGCACACACACACACACACACACACACACACACACACACACACACACACACACACGCGCGCGCGCGCGCGCACGCACGCACGCACGCACACACACACACACACACGCACGCACATACGAAAAAACACACACACACACACCGCACACACTAACACACACACACACACACACACACACACACACACACACACACACAAACACACACACACACACCCGCACACACACACACACCCGCACACACACACACACACACATACAAAAACACACACACACACCGCACACACTAACATATACACACACATATACACCATCACACACTAACACATACACACACACATACACACACATACACACACACACACACACACACACACACACACCTGTCTAAAGACGTCAACTAACTGTTTCATATGTTCGCTGTATCACCTGAAGATCAAAGTTTCCGAGAGCCCACATGTCAGCATCACTTTGATTCGGGCACAGAGTGTGAGAGAGAGAGAGAGAGAGAGGGGGGGGCGAGTGAGCGAGATAGAGATAGAGAGTCTGAGAGAAGAGAGAGAGAGGGGGGGGGGGAGAGATATAGAGACAGAGACAGAAGCCGACAAAGTGAAAGACACAGTAATACACACACGCGCGAAGACACACACACACACACACACACACACACAGAGGGAGACAGAGAGAGAGAGTGTGTGTGTATGCATGTGATTGCACTTGCATCGCTTTTTTTTTTCCCCCTCAAGGCCTGACTAAGCACGTTGGGTTACGCTGCTGGTCAGGCATCTGCTTCGCAGATGTGGTGTAGCGTATATGGATTTGTCCGAACGCAGTGACGCTTCCTTGAGCTACTGAAACTGAAACTGAAACTTGCATCGCTACAAACGCACTTTGTGTGTGTGTGGGGGTGGGGGGGGGGGGGGGTGGCGGGGGGCTGAGGGGGGGGGATATGGTGGGAGTGAGGGATGGGTGGGGGTATGGTGTGTGTGGACACGCATGCATAACCTACAAGCATATGTGTGCAAGGCGCTCACTCATGCATGCTGCTGCTGCTGCTGCGCGCGCGTGTCAGTGAACACACACACAGCCAGGCGTTAGCAGTAGCTCCCCTCGTGTGTGGGCGCGTGCACAATACAAACAACAACAACAAGAACAACAACAACAAGAGAGGCAAGGCCTTCAAGACTCACTTGTGATAAATTAAGTCCCCTTGCATTAACTACAGAGTAATTTCCCTTTTTTTTAACTACCTGCACCAAAACGTTTGCAAAATAAATAAAACTTCCATGCTTAGCAAAAGAAGTTCCTGTTTGAACAAAAAAATGATAATAATGACTCCTCTTGTTGTTGTGTCAGAATAAGAGGTCAAAATGCTAAGTTTAGAGAATAAAAAAAATAAAAATAAATAAATATAACAGTAAATGCAGTTTGCACATAATTAGGCTTCTTTAAAAAAAAAAAAAATTGTGCCCATCCCAGAGGTGCAATATTGTTTTAAACAAGATGACTGGAAAGAACTGAATTTTTCCTATTTTTATGCCAAATTTGGCGTCAACTGACAAAGTATTTGCAGAGAAAATGTCAATGTTTGTTAAAGTTTACCACGGACACACACACACACACAGACACACGTGAGTCAAAAAAAAACCAAGAACACAACCTTGAAGCAGGGCATGCACGCTCTGGCGCCGTGTGTCTGGAATCCGGAGTGATGGTAGGCCCCAGACAGAACGCACACCAGGCAGAGAGAGAGGAGTGGAGTGGAGTGGAGTGAAAGAAAGAAAGGAAGAAAGGAAAGACAGGAAGGAGAGAAAAAAAAGGAAGAAAGAAAGAGAGAGAGTCCTTTTACACAACACACGGAAGTGATGTAGTGAAAGAAAGAAAGGAAGGAAGGAAGGAAAAAGAGAGGAAGAACTAGAAAGAAAGGAAAGGTAAAAAAAATAAAAAAAATAAAAAAAAGGAAGAAAGTGTGACCCAGACACAAAACAGAGGGGGTGGAATGAAAGAAAGAAGGAATGGAAGGAAGGAAGGAATAAATAAAGGAAGGGGGAAAAAAAGGGAGAGAGAAAATGCGAGTCCCAGACACAGCACACAGGCGAATGGAAAGAAAGAAAGAAAGGAAGAAAGGAAGGAAGGAAGGAAAGCAAAAGGAAGGAAGGCAGAAAAAAAAGGAAGAAAGAAAATGTGAGTCCCAGACACAGCACACAGGCGAGTGGAAAGAAAGAAAGGAAGAAAGAAAGGAAGGAAGGAATAAAGAAAGGAAGAAAAAAAAAAAGGATCCACAGAAAATGTGAGCCAACCAGACACAGCACAGAGGGCTGAATTGAAAGAGAGAAAGAAAAAGAAGGAAGGAAGGAAAGAAGGGATGAAAGGAATGAAGAAAATGTGAACACCAGACACAACACAGAGGGGAGTGGAGTGAAAGAGAGATAAAAAGAAAGGAAGAAAGAAAGGAAGGAAAGGAAGGAAGGAAGAAAGGAATGGATAAAGGAACGAAAGAAAAAAGAAAGAAAGGAAGAAAGAAAGAAAGAATAAAGAAAGGAAGGGTGGAAAAAGAAAAAAAAGGGAAGAAAGAAAAAGTCAGTCCCAGACACAGCACAGAGGGCTGAATTGAAAGACAGAAAGAACAAGAAGGAAGGAAAGAAGGAAGAAATGAAAGAATAAAAATGAATGAAGAAAATGTGAACACCAGACACGACACAGAGGGGATGGAGTGAAAGAGAGATGGAAAGAAATAAAGAGAGAGAGAGGGCTAAATACAGGAGAGGGGTGGGGGGGAAGAGAGAAGAACGAGAAATGAAGAAAAGAAAATGTGACCCAGACACAAAACACAGGGGGTGGAGTGAAAAAATAAACAAGAAAGGAAGGAAAGGAAGGAAAAAAAAGGAAGAAAGAAAGAAAAGAAGGAAGAAAAGAAGGAAGAATGAAATGAAGGAAGGAAGAAAGAAAAGAAGGAAGGAAGAAAAGAAAAGGAAGAAAGAAAAGAAGGAAGGAAGAAAGAAAAGAAGGAAGAAAGAAAAGGAAGAAAGAAAAGAAGGAAGCAAGGAAGAAAAAAGGAAGAAAGAAAAGAAGGAAGGAAGAAAGAAAAGAAGGAAGAAAGAAAAAAGGAAGGAAGAAAGAAATGAAAAAGAAGAAAGAAAAGAAGGAAGGAAGGAAGAAAAGAAGGGAGGAAGAAAGAAGGAAGGAAGGAAGAAAAGAAGGAAGAAAGAAAAAAGGAAGGAAGAAAGAAATGAAAAAGAAGAAAGAAAAGAAGGAAGAAAGAAAAGAAGGAAGGAAGAAAGAAAAGAAGGAAGAAAGAAAAAAGGAAGAAAGAAAAGAAGGAAGAAAGAAAAAAGGAAGAAAGAAAAGAAGGAAGGAAGAAAGAAAAGAAAAAGAAGAAAGAAAAGAAAGAAGGGAGAAAGAAAAAAAGGAAAGAAAAGAAAGAAGACTTAACAGCAGGAGTCTGCACAGCTCTTGACAGCACTGCCATGTCTGTGTGCGTGTGAGTAATAATACACAAAAGCAAAACCTAGCTTTTTTTTTTTTTTTTTTTTTTCTTTTTTTCTTTTCTCCTGTGACTCCGAGAGAGGTGGGGAGGGAGGGAAGAAGAAGAAGAAGAAGAAGAAGAAGAAGAAGAAGAAGAAGAAGAAGAAAGAGGAGGAGACGACGACGACGACGAAGAAGAAGAAGAAGAAGGAGGAGGAGATTGATTGTTGATTGATTGATTGGTTGATTGAATCTTTAATGGGTAAAGAATTTAGGCACAGTAAAGGCCTTTTTTACAATTCTGCCCATTTAACGACACGAAACATAAAAAAATAAAGAGCGACACAAAACATAAAAATAAAGAAATAAACTGAAATAAAATAAAATAATAAGAACGACGAATAAGAATAGGAACTTGGATAGTCTATGAAAGGTAACAAAGCGATGAAAACTGGAACAATTGGTACATTACATGTACATACGTTCTTAGAAGAAGAAGAAGAAGAAAAGTTGAGTGCAGGGAGTGGGGTAGGGGATGGGGTGGGTGGGGTGGGGGGGGGAGATCTCCTCGTCTTCATGTTAGCGGCAGCAAGACAGGTAAAACTGGCTGCTGCAGCATGCAGAGCAGTACAGCACAGCACAGTACAGCACAGTGCAGTACACAGCACAGCACAGCAGCTCTGAAGCTGTCAGCGTTTTACCTGGTCTGTTATATTGGCTGGAGATTGGTCTGGGTGTCTGCTCTCTCTCTCTGCTCTCTCTCTCTCTCTCTCTGTGCTCTCTCTCTCTCTGTGCTCTCTCTGACTCTGTGTGTGTGTGTGTGTGTGTGTGTGTTCAGGTGTAATGGGATGTGTGTGTGTGTGTATGTGTGTGTGTGTGAGTGAATGAGAGAGAGAGAGAGAGAAAAGTGTGTTGCCTGGAGAATAGTTTGGGTGTCTGACCTTTGTGTGTGTGTGTGTGTACGTGTGTGTGTGTGTGTGTGTGTGTGTGTGTGTGTGTGTGTGTGTGTGTACGTGTGTGTGTGTGTGTGTGTGTGTGTGTGTGTGTGTGTGTGTGTACGTGTGTGTGTGTGTGTGTACGTGTGTGTGTGTGTGTGTGTGTGTGTGTGTACGTGTGTGTGTGTGTGTACGTGTGTGTGTGTGTACGTGTGTGTGTGTGTGTGTGTGTGTGTGTGTGTGTGTGTGTGTACGTGTGTGTGTGTGTGTGTGTGTGTGTGTGTGTGTGTGTGTGTGTGTACGTGTGTGTGTGTGTGTGTACGTGTGTGTGTGTGTGTGTGTGTGTGTGTGTACGTGTGTGTGTGTGTGTACGTGTGTGTGTGTGTACGTGTGTGTGTGTGTGTGTGTGTGTGTGTGTGTGTGTGTGTGTACGTGTGTGTGTGTGTGTGTGTGTGTGTACGTGTGTGTGTGTGTGTGTGTGTGTGTGTGTACGTGTGTGTGTGTGTGTGTGTGTGTGTGTGTGTGTATACGTGTGTGTGTGTGTGTGTGTGTGTGTGTGTCTGTGTGTGTACGTGTGTGTGTGTGTGTGTGTGTGTGCGTGTATGCGTCTGTGTGTCTGTGTGTGTGCGCGCGGACGTTCAGGTGTATTGGGATATGAGAGAGAGAGAGAGAGAGAGAGAGAGAGAGAGAAAGAGAGAGAGAGAGAGAGAGAGAGAAAGAGAGAGAAAGAGAATGCGAATGCGAATGCGAATATTTTATTCATAATAGGCCATAGCCCCTCATGAAGGGGGTGGTGTGAAAACATTGAATCAATCGTGGATCACATTTAACACTGAATTCAACAAACAGAATTACAATACGCGTTACTCACTACAGATAGAACGAATCTGAAACGCCTTATACAAATATAATGCAAAACGTTTGACAACATTCTCATTCACAGATGCTAATAGCAGTGCAAGTTTGAAAACAGAAGGTTGTCTGTAAAACTTTTTAGGAATTAATTGTTCTCTGAGATCATCCAAGGCAGAACAGCAAAATACAAAATGAACTTCACTTTCCCGTGCATCATTACATAATGGACACACAAGTTCACTTTCATTATGTGTTCTATAACGAAAACGATGAACAGTTATATCAGATACCCCAAATCTAAATCTTGTCATAATAATTTTTAAGTGCTTATCCATTTTCATTAACATATATGTCGGCATGCAGTGCAGTGAGTTGAAATGTCGATACAAATCAAACCTGTTACTGTCCTGAATGTGGGCACCCCACTCTTGCCATCTACAATCAATAAGTCTTTCTCGAAACATATTTAAAAATGCACTTACATTCCCAACGCCTTGGTTGATCCACGCATACCCGAAACCTAATTCGCATAATTTTACTTTTACTTTAGTTGCCCAGTTTACCTTGCCTCTAGCATCTAGGTCATATAACATTTTATATGCTTTCTTTGGTAGTCTTGTATCTACCATTTCAATCAATTTTAACCAGTATTTTATACATCTTACTGCTGAGTTTATATATATTGGATACCTACATGTTTCACCATAAACTAAGTCATTTGGCGTTTGTATCGATACAGCTAAGAATTTCTTCAGGGCAAATAAGTGGACTTTTTCACAATGTATTGAAGCGTTATCTAAGCCCCATACCTCAGCACCATATTGAACAATCGTTTGTACTTGTGAATCAAAAAGTTTGATAAACACTTGGAAAGACTGATTCCCTAAATTTGACAATTTCTGCATTATACATAACATAGCATGCTTTGCTCTGCTCGCTAGATCTTTACAGGTTACTGAGAAGCTTAATCGTGTTGAAAAATATATTCCTAAGTATTTGTATACATTTACAACAGGTAGAATAACTCCATTATAAAACCATCGTTCCCTGGCTCCTAAATATCCACCTTTTCTAAACACAATTATATTACTTTTAGTCATATTTACTTTTAACTGAAGTGAGGAAGCAGCCCGATGTAAACTATTTAACTGTGTTTGAAGGCCAATAACCGTTTCAGACAACAAAACAACATCATCTGCTAAAAGTAAAATAAACAACTGTAAGAACTCTGTTGTGAATTGTGCACCATGTCTTCCATTATCGATAACCTCAGATGTCAGCTCATTGATAAACAAAGAAAAAAGAATGGGACTACATACATCGCCTTGTTTCACTCCACTTGTACACTGAATATAATCTGTCATGTTTCCGCCGCTTCGAACCCTAGCTTTTACACTGCCATACATACTCATTACACATCTAAATAATTTACCCCTAATCCCATTTTTTAACATAATAGGCCACAGAATACTTCTATTTACAGAATCAAAGGCTTTTTCGAAATCGATAAACGCAACATATAATTTACGGTTCAAAGAAAACTGTTTTTGCACAAAGGCCATCAGAGTAAAAATGTGATCTACCGTAGAGTAATTCCGTTTGAATCCTGCCTGATATTCACCAGTAATATTGTTTTCTTCCACCCATTCCTGTAGTCTGCAGTTTATGACAGTACTATAAACTTTACTAGCTGCATCACTAAGGGATATTCCTCGATAATTATTCGGATCATTTACGTTACCTTTTTTATAAAGCGGCAGAACGATTGATTCAGTCCATTTTTCAGGATAAATTCCATGATCAAAAAGAGAGTTGAAAAAAACTACAAAGAAATCTAGCACAATATCTGTTTTACAACCATATTTTAAAAGTTCACCAATAATACCATCCGGTCCAGCAGCCTTACGATTTTTTATCTTCCTAATAGCAAATAACACTTCCTCCTTAGAAATTGGACGGTTTAAATTACTCTCTTCGTCGTCTTCTTCACCTCCCTCATGCACTATTTTGTCAGAAGTAGTGTCTTTTGTAAGAAGTGCTTGAAAGTGTTCGTACCAGGTATCAATACTAATATTATTTACCGGTTGCTTTCTTTTCATAGAAATCTTGTGTACAGTATCCCAAAACCGTTTCTGACTCTTAATCGATACTATCAATTCATTAAGAAGAGCATCATTGAATCGTTTCTTTTTCAGCTTTAGCATATTTTTGTATTCACGCCTTGCCCTACAGTAACAATCACGATCTTTGGCATCTAACGTACGTTTGAATTTATTCAATAGTCTACGAACTTGCTTTTTATGAGAACGACACTCTGCATCAAACCAGTCTTGATCTTTGTACTGTTTCTTACAATTTACCTGCTTTTTCATGCACAGTGCAGCATCTTTCAGACACACATTAAAAGCATCTAATGCATCGTTCACATCAACTTCAATCAGACTAATCGCTAAGGCCATTTTCTCCTCAAATTCTTTAGACAATAAATTTACATGATACACATTGGCGGAATCATCACACCATACAAACTTTTCAACAACATAATCAGTTTTGCTTTGCTTATCATTTTCATCAGCGTCCAGATAATTCAAACAAAACTTAACAGGCATGTGGTCAGATTCAAACCGCTCACACACAGTCAACTCACAGCAGTCACACAAAAACGAAAATAGGTCACAAGACATCAGAAAATAATCATTAACACTGCATCCACTGTCTGACACGAAAGTGTAGCAGCCTTGACGGTCGCCATAACACATTCCATTAAGAATACACAAATCGAAAGCAGTGCACAAATTCACCAACTGTTTTCCGTAATTATTCAATGACATATCTTGAGAACATCTACCTGTGCTTACTGGATGGCTTGCGTACTGGAAATCTAAAACATCACAACACCCTTGACAATGATGAGAAACATTTGAAACCCTACTGTTCAGATCACCACACAACAGTATATGAAGATCGCCATAAGCCAGCAAACAATCGGTTAAATATTCTTCTAATAACGCAATGCCGTTTACACAATCAAAATATGAATAAAACGGAGAACCCTCAGGTGGTACATAACAAAATACATACAATACATCTTTCTCAATTCCAAACAACGTTTTGTTAATCACAAAGGCGCCAAAATTACAAGCCTTAATTTTTACTTCTTCAACATAAACCATCAAATCATTTTTAATTAAACATACCAGACCCCCAGATCGTCTCCCTTGTGTTGTGAATTTTACTGCGGGGATACACACACTTTCGTATCCGGAAAAAATATTGGTAAATTCATCGACAAAAGTTTCAGCTAAACATATAAAATCGAAAGAACAGACAAATGAAGTGAAATCTGTATCAGATAACTTGGACAATAGTCCATTTACATTCCAATGTAAAAAAGAAAGAAACTTTGCTTTATTATTCAAAGTATTATTGTTTTCATTGCCATCGGAACTGGGATGGCTGGCTGTACACGAATCATTGAACACATCTGTGTCACACCCATGCTCACACACTGACCTGTTTGCACAAGGCAAATCACAACACACACTGCTCTGTGCAGCACTCTCAACGTTCACGCACACGTTTACACTTTCACGTGCAGCATCAGTGTCGGTGACACTGGGCAAAAACACCGGTGTTGAATTAAATTTTACACCCTGATGAAAAACAGAACACGAGGACCGGCCGATTCCCTATCGTATTTCAACTAGCCTGTCACCACCATCTACTGTGTACCTTTTACCCCCAATCAACAAATAGTTAAACACCATGGAAGCTCTCTTCCCATCTTGTCTCGCTTTCTTCAGGTGTGGGGTTAGTCTCCTTCTAATCTCTCTCACACGCCTGGAGAAGTCCTCACCAATAAAAATGTTGGTGCCTTGTAATTTGCGTTTGCATTTCAAGATGTTCACTTTTTGCTTATAAAACACGCAACGAGCAATGATGGGCGAGTCAGGCTTAGAACTAAGGCGATGAACTCTGTCAAACTCGATGTCATCAGTCAGGTCAAGATTGCCTGTAAACAAGTCTTTGAGTAATCCTTCACAGTCAGCGTTTGTCTCATTCTCTTTCTTTGGTATACCATAAAAGATAAGATTGTTCCGTTTTGACCGTCCTTCTAAATCATCAAGTCTGGACTCATAGTCGTCCATCTTGGCACACAAGTCATTATTGGTTTTCTGAAGGTCCTGGTTCTCCTGTCTCAGTTCCTTCACCTCCTCCTTCAGTCCTCTCACCTCACCTTGAAGAGCCGCGTAGTCCTCACGTAGATCATGGATCTCCTTCCTGACTCCCTCCAGCTTGCTGTCCATGGTGTCCAGCTTCACGTCCATGTCATCGCTTCTGGTCCTGATGGCGGTCATGATGTCGCTGAGTGTCGGTTCCGGTCGTGACGAGGGTGAAGAAGTACGGGTGTCGGCAGGTTTGTCCAGATTGCCCTTGTGGGAAGAAGCGCTGGTACTGGACAGCCGCGTCTGCCTCATGGAGTCCTTGCTGGGCTGAGGGTTGGGTCCTGGGTTGCTCTCAATGTCTCCGCACTGAAGTAACAGACTACCCCAAAATAGGTAGGAGAGCAACAAACCAAAGGTG
>NC_134892.1:10034453-10039453 GCF_041734735.1 Babylonia areolata | reverse complement strand
CCCCCAGGTCTATGTTCAGGTCTATGTTCCCCCAGGTATGTGTTCCTTTCCCCAGGCCAATGTTTCCTCCTGGTCTATGTTCCCCCAGGTATGTGTTCCTTTCCCCTGGCCAATGTTTCCTCCTGGTCTGTGTTCCCCCAGGTCTATGTACACCCCCCCCCCCCCCGGCCATTGTTTCCTGGTCTATATTCCTCCCAGGTCTATGCCCCCCCCCCAGGCCATTGTTTCCTGGTCTATGTTCCCTCCCATGTCTATGTTCCCCCCAGGTCTATGTTCCCCCCAGGTCTGTGTTCCCCCAAGGTCTATGTTCCCCCCAGGTCTATGTTCCCCCCAGGTCAGTGTTCCCCCAGGTCAACGTCCCCCCCAGGTCAATGTTCCCCCAAGGTCAACGTTCCCCCCAGGTCAGTGTTCCACCAGGTCAATGTTCCCCCCCCCCCCCCCGGTCAATGTTCCCCAAGGTCAAATACCCCCCAGGACTGTGTGTCCCTGAGTTCCCCCAGATGTATGTTCCTCCCAAGTCTTTATTCTCCCAGGTCTGTGTTCTGCGGTGCCTGTGTTTCTCCAGGTATGTGTTTCTCCCAGATCTACATTAACCGCAGGTATGTTCCATACCCCCCCCCCACCCCCGTCTCACCCTCTCGCCCCCCCCCCTGCCCCCCCCCCCCCCCCGGTCTATCTTCTCCCAGGTCTATGTTTCTCCAAGTCTCTGTTTATTTCAGGTCTGTGTCTCCTCCGAAGTCTGGGTCTGTGTTTGTCCCAGGTATGTGTGAGAGAGAGTGTGTGTGTGAGAGTGTGAGAGAGAGGGGGTAGGAGAGAGTGAGAGAGAGAGAGAGAGGGAGAGAGGGGGGGGGGAAGTGAGTGAGAGAGAGAGAGACAGACAGACAAATAGTTTTCTGCAGTGGTATCGAGGTCGTTCTTTTATTTATTTATTTAGTTAGTTATTTTTAAAGTTTATTTCATTTGTACTTTTTGATGCTGTTTTTTCTGTTTATATAATTATATTATGTTTTAGATTTTTCTTTTTTTCTTTTTTTTTTAACACGCTCTGTTGCGACACGTAATTCATCACAGACAGATATAGATAACAGGAAGTGCCCCTGACGCTTCTCGTCTTTCGAGGTGTTCAGACAGATATTTGGCATGGAGTGGACATCATTCAGAGAGAGGAAGAGGGAGAGAGAGAGAGGGTGTGTAAGAGAGAGAGGGTGAGAGAGAGAGAGAGAGGGATGGGGGAGAGAGAGGGGGAGAGAGAGAGAGAGGGAGGGGGAGAGAGAGAGAGGGAGAGAGAGAGGGATGGAATTGAGAGAGAGAGAGAGGAGGGAGAGAGAGAGTGAGGGGAGAGAGGGAGGGAGGGAGAGAGAGAGGGAGAAAGAGAGAGGGAGGGAATTGAGAGAGAGATAGAGAGGAGGGAGAGAGAGAGGATCGGGGAGGGAGAGGGAGGGAGAGAGAGAGAATACACGCTCATACTCATAGACACAGACACGCACACACACACACACACACACACACACACACACATCAAGGCCACACAGATTTGCGCACAAAACGTTAGGTTGGGGAAAGGGAGTGTGTGTGTGTGTGTGTTAGGGGGATGAGGGGAGGGGCGTAGGGTTGGGTGAGGTGGGGTGGAAATAGGGAGGGGGGTGGGGGTATTCAGGAGAGGATGAGAAGGTGTCTGAGAGGAAGGGAGGTGGTGGGTGGTAGGGTGGAGGGGGTGGGGGGGGGGGACGTACGTGAATGACATTGAGCTTTCTTTGGTTTATAAATATACCTCTGCCTTTTTTTTCTCCTCTGCCCCTCCCCCCCCCGCACCTTCCCCCCCCACCCCCCACCCTCCACCTTTCTTTCTTTACCCTCCTTTCTCTCTTCCTTTCTTTCAGTTTTTTTTTTTTTTTTTTTTTTAAACAGTTTGGTGAACAACGCAGGTTGCACGCTTTCTGTTGTAGCTTGTGGTGTGTGTGTGTGTGTGTGTGTGTGTGTGTGTATGTGTGTGTGTGTATTTGCGAGGGTGGTTTCGGTTGGAATGTTAAACACACACACACACACACACACACACACACACACACACACACACACACACACACACACACAGAGAGAGTATTTAATAAAGCCCATAGCCCCATATGAATTGTGGTTATAACAGAATTTTACATGTGTCGGAGAGAGAGAGCGATACAGAGAGAGAGAGACAGAGACAGAGAGGGAGACAGAGAGAGAGAGGGGAGGGGGTACGGACAGATAGGGTCAGGCATGGGGTGGAAGATAGAGAGGGGGAGAAGAGAGAGAGAGGAAGTGAGGAAGAGAGAGAGAGAGAGAGAGAGAGAAGGGGTGGTGTGGGGAACAGAGTGATTTTCCGTGTTTTGTATGTAGAAAGGTGTGATCTTTTCACTTTGTGACAGGAGATAAGCTGTGTGAGTGAGTGTGTGCGTGTACGTGTGCTTCAGTTCAGTCTGGAAAGTTTTACCTGCTGGTTATATTACAGGAATTTGTTTAAAGGTGAGTGTTTTGCTGCTTTTCTCTCTCTCTCTCTCTCTCTCTCTCTCTCTCTCTCTCTCTATATATATATATATATATATATATATATATATAGATAGATAGATAGATAGAATCTGTGTGTCCGTGGTAAACTTTAACATTGACATTTTCTCTGCAAATACTTTGTCAGTTGACACCAAATTTGGCATAAAAATAGGAAAAATTCAGTTCTTTCCAGTCATCTTGTTTAAAACAATATTGCATCTCTGGAATGGGCACAAAAAAAAATAAAAAATGAAGCTTAATTATATGCAAACTGCATTTACTGTTATATGTATATTTTTTGTATTCTCTAAACTTGGCACTTTGATCTGATATTCTGACCCAACAACAAGAGCAGTCATTATTATCATTTTTTGTTCAAACAGGAACTTCTTTTGCTAAGCATGGAAGTTTTATTTATTTTGCAAACGTTTTGGTGCAGATAGTAAAAAAGGGAAATTACTCTGTAATTAATGCTTGGGGACTTAATTTGCTTTAAACTGATCTTTCTCGTCTTAAACATTACATTTTGAAATTATACTCATTACATAAAAAGCTTGGATTTTTTTTTAAAGTGTATCACAAGTGAGTCTTGAAGGCCTTACCTCTCTTGTTATTATTATTCTTATTATTTTAAGTATTGTATCGTATCGTATTGTTTCTGTACTGTGTTGCCTTGCCTTGCCTTGTATCGTGTCACGGTGTATTTTGTTGTACTGTATTATGTATTGTATCACGGTGTATTTTGTTGTACTGTATTATGTATCGTGTCACGGTGTATTTTGTTGTACTGTATTATGTATTGTATCACGGTGTATTTTGTTGTACTGTATTATGTATTGTATCACGGTGTATTTTGTTGTACTGTATTATGTATGACGGTGTATTTTGTTGTACTGTATTATGTATTGTATGACGGTGTATTTTGTTGTACTGTATTATGTATGACGGTGTATTTTGTTGTACTGTATTATGTATTGTATGACGGTGTATTTTGTTGTACTGTATTATGTATGACGGTGTATTTTGTTGTACTGTATTATGTATTGTATGACGGTGTATTTTGTTGTACTGTATTATGTATGACGGTGTATTTTGTTGTACTGTATTATGTATTGTATGACGGTGTATTTTGTTGTACTGTATTATGTATGACGGTGTATTTTGTTGTACTGTATTATGTATTGTATGACGGTGTATTTTGTTGTACTGTATTATGTATGACGGTGTATTTTGTTGTACTGTATTATGTATTGTATCACGGTGTATTTTGTTGTACTGTATTATGTATGACGGTGTATTTTGTTGTACTGTATTATGTATCGTGTCACGGTGTATTTTGTGGTACTGTATTATGTATTGTATCACCGTGTATTTTGTTGTACTGTATTATGTATTGTATGACGGTGTATTTTGTTGTACTGTATTATGTATGACGGTGTATTTTGTTGTACTGTATTATGTATCGTGTCACGGTGTATTTTGTTGTACTGTATTATGTATTGTATGACGGTGTATTTTGTTGTACTGTATTATGTATGATGGTGTATTTTGTTGTACTGTATTATGTATGACGGTGTATTTTGTTGTACTGTATTATGTATGACGGTGTATTTTGTTGTACTGTATTATGTATGACGGTGTATTTTGTTGTACTGTATTATGTATCGTGTCACGGTGTATTTTGTTGTGCTGTATTACGTATTGTATGACGGTGTATTTTGTTGTACTGTATTATGTATCACGGTGTATTTTGTTGTACTGTATTATGTATGACGGTGTATTTTGTTGTACTGTATTATGTATGACGGTGTATTTTGTTGTACTGTATTATGCATTGTATCACGGTGTATTTTGTTGTACTGTATTATGTATTGTATGACGGTGTATTTTGTTGTACTGTATGATGTATTGTATCACGGTGTATTTTGTTGTACTGTATTATGTATTGTATCACGGTGTATTTTGTTGTACTGTATTATGTATTGTATGACGGTGTATTTTGTTGTACTGTATTATGTATTGTATCACGGTGTATTTTGTTGTACTGTATTATGTATTGTATCACGGTGTATTTTGTTGTACTGTATTATGTATTGTATCACGGTGTATTTTGTTGTACTGTATTATGTATGACGGTGTATTTTGTTGTACTGTATTATGTATTGTATCACGGTGTATTTTGTTGTACTGTATTATGTATGACGGTGTATTTTGTTGTACTGTATTATGTATGACGGTGTATTTTGTTGTACTGTATTATGTATTGTATGACGGTGTATTTTGTTGTACTGTATTATGCATTGTATCACGGTGTATTTTGTTGTACTGTATTATGTATTGTATCACGGTGTATTTTGTTGTACTGTATTATGTATTGTATGACGGTGTATTTTGTTGTACTGTATTATGTATCGTGTCACGGTGTATTTTGTTGTACTGTATTATGTATTGTGTCACGGTGTATTATGTTGTACTGTACT
>NC_134892.1:10026953-10029453 GCF_041734735.1 Babylonia areolata | reverse complement strand
AGAGACAGAGAAAGAACGGCGGCCAACAGTCGAGAGTTTGAATCTGGGTAGCTGATTGTAGTGAGCGAGATTGAGTGTAGAGGTGAAGGCAGCCACAGAGATAGGAAGAGGCTGATTTGTGAATACATTTGTAGCATAGAGTGCTGATCTTGTACTTTATTCGGTGTGAGAGAGGGGGCCAGTGGAGATGTTGTTAAAGAGGAGTGATGTGCTCAGATCTTTTCTTTCTGAGGACGAGTCAGGCAGCAGAGTTTTGTGTGCGCTGAAGGGACTGAATGGATGAAGCAGGCAAACCAGACAATAGAGAGTTACAGTAGTCAAGGCGAGAGAGAATGAGAGAAACGACAAGTCTAGATGTTGCGTCAATGGACAGATATTTCCGGATGGAACTGATGCGCCGCAGTTGACAGTAGCAGGATTGACATGTCTGACTGATAAATTTTTGCATGGACAGTGTGTTGTCAAGGACAACGCCGAGGTTCCTGACTGAACTGGAAAGAGGGATGGGTGTACTGCCAAGTTTAGTTGTGTCAGTTGTGATGGAAGAGAGTTTTTGTTTAGTTCCTATGATCATTGCTTCAGTTTTGTCCGCGTTCAATTGTAACTTATTTAGAGTAATCCAATTTTGAATATCCAGGAAGCAGTTGGATGTTTCTTGCAAGAGCGACGACAGTTTTTCAGGGGTATCACTCTTCTGGAGTTGAGTGTCATCAGCATAAGAATGATGACTGACATTATGGCGGTTGATAATTTCAGCGAGAGGAGCAGTGTACAGTGTGAAGAGCACTGGGCCTAAAACAGATCCCTGTGGGACTCCATGTTCAATTTTAACGGGTTCAGACTGGAAATTATCAACAATGACAGACTGGAATTGATCAGTGAGATAAGATTTGAACCAGTTTAGAACAGTACCGTTGATACCAAATGTGAAATGAAGACGGGAAAGAAGGATTGAATGGTCTACCGTGTCAAAGGCGGCTGACAAGTCGAGAAGAGTGAGAAAGGAGATCTGTCCTGAGTCGGACGCTAGCAGTAGGTTATTCAGGATGTGGAGGAGAGTGGTTTCGGTGCTGTGATCAGCACGATAGGCAGACTGAAATGGGTGGATGAGATTATTGAAACAAAGGTGATTGTTGAGCTGCTTCAGGACAGCTTTTTCAAGGAGTTTGGACAGGAATGGAAGATTAGAAACTGGTCGAGAGGGGGGAAGAAAGGGAGGGGAGAGGGGGGGGGGGGTGAGAAACAGATACAGAGAGGGGGGGGGAGAGAGGGGGAGGGAGAGAGAGAGACAGACATAGAGAGAGGGAGGGGGAGGGAGAGACAGAGACAGAGAAACACTGACACAGAGAGAGGGAGGGAGAGAGGGGGAGGGAGAGACAGAGACAGAGAAACACTGACACAGAGAGAGTGAGGGAGAGAGGGGGGAGGCAGAGACAGAGACAAAGAGAGAGGGAGGGAGAGAGAGACAGAGACATACAGAGAGAGAGAGAGGGAGGGAGAGAGAGGGAGAGAGGGGGGGGGGAAGAATTCAGAGCACTAACTACTCACCCACAGTTGCCATCAGAGTACAGTGTAGGGAACAGGCTGGTGTTCGTTTTTTGTTTTTTTTTGGGGGGTCGGTATTCTTCTTCTTCCCCCGCGCACAAGGAAGCCACGTTGGGATAATAATGTCTATCTCCTCTGTCTTCGTCATCGTCATCGTCATCGTCATCGTTCTATCACTCATCCAAGACGACAACAGTTTCAGTGATGGATGTATATATATGTGTGTGTGTGGTGGGGAGGGGGCTGGGCATGTGTGTATGAATGTATGTATGTGTGTATAGATGGATGGATGAATGTTTGCCTGCATGCTTCTCTCTCTCTCTCTCTCTCTCTCTCTGTATATATATATATATATATATATATATATATATATATATATATATATATATATATATATTATGTTTACATGTGTGTATGCATTGTGTTTGTGTGTGTATTTTAGTTCGTAAGGTGCATTATGGTGTGTGTGTGTGTGTATGTATGTGTGTGTGTCTGTGTGTGTCTGTGTGTGTAAGTGTGTCCGTGTGTGTGTGTATGTGTGTGTGTGTGTGTGTGTGTGTGTGTGTGTGTGTGTGTGTGTCTGTGTGTGTGTGTGTCCGTGTGTGTGTGTGTGTGTGTGTGTGTGTGTTTCTTACGGTCCTCAGGCCAGTCTTGCTGGTGTCAACCCCGTCGTCTGTTGAAAGTCTGAAATCTCTCTGTCTGTGTCTCTGTGTCAGTCTCCGTCTCTCCCTCCCCACCCCTCTCTGTCTCTCCCTCCCTCTCTCTGTGTCTGTCTCTGTCTCTCCCTTCCCACTCTCTTTCCCTCCATCCCTCTCTCTCCCTCCCTCCTCTCCCTCCCTCCTCTCCCTCTCTCTCTGTATCTGTCTCTCTCTCTGTATCTGTCTCTCTCTCCCTCCTCTCTCTCCATCCCTCTCTCTCTCTCTGTCTGTGTCTGTCTCTGTCTCTCCCTTCCCAC
>NC_134892.1:10016953-10021953 GCF_041734735.1 Babylonia areolata | reverse complement strand
ATATATATATAATTGTACACTCCCCCCCCCCCCTCTCTCTCTCTCTAACACAATATATACTCATACACTTATTCACACACACATTATACACACTCTCAACACACACACTCTCTCACTCTCTCTCTCTCTCACACACACACACACACACGCACACTCACATACTCCCCCATCCCCCCACCCCACCCCACCCCTCACCCCCCACCCACACACACGAGAGAGAGAGAGAGAGAGAGAGAGAGAGAGAGAGAACACAATGACACCAAAGCAGTACCGTACATTTATTTGTTTCTCCATTTTCAGTCAAGCCCGTGCGCTGTAGGCAAGATCGAACACATTGAAGTTTTTTATTTTTTTTATTTTTTATATATTATTTTATTTAATTTTTTACATCGAATGATAACAACTGTCGTCGATTGCGACGTGACGAATGCATGGAATTCTCGATTTGCCTCAAGGCGAAGAATCTGTTGTGTGCTTTCGTCCGGAAAGATGTTTATCTGAACATTTATTTCCTTTTTTTTTAAATTAAAATTTCGTTTTATATATAACGTCTCTGTCGGTGACAGGAATTGAATTTGTTAGAGATAAAGATCCTTGTCTTCCTCTGTGTGTCTGTCTGTCTGTCTGTCTGTCTGTCTTTCTCTCTGTCTCTCCCCTCCTCCCCCTCTGTGTGTCTGGATGTTCGTGTGTCTGTGTGATAATCTCTTTGTCTGTCTCTGCACTACACTACACTACTCTGAACCGCATTGCACTGCAGTTTCAGTTAACTACACTACACTGTGCTGCACTACTCTGAACCGCATTGCGCTGCAGTTTCAGTTAACTACACTACACTGTGCTACACTACTCTGAACCACATTGCACAGCAGTTTCAGTTAACTACACTACACTACACTGTGCTACGCTACTCTGAAACAAATTGCACTGCAGTTTCAGTTAACTACACTACACTGTGCTACACTACTCTGAAACAAATTGCACAGCAGTTTCAGTTAACTACACTACACTACACTGTGCCACGCTACTCTGAAACAAATTGCACAGCAGTTTCAGTTAACTACACTACACTACACTGTGCTACGCTACTCTGAACCACATTGCACTGCAGTTTCAGTTAACTACACTACACTACACTGTGCTACGCTACTCTGAACCACATTGCACAGCAGTTTCAGTTAACTACACTACACTACACTGTGCTACGCTACTCTGAACCACATTGCACTGCAGTTTCAGTTAACTACACTACACTACACTGTGCTACGCTACTCTGAACCACATTGCACAGCAGTTTCAGTTAACTACACTACACTACACTGTGCTACGCTACTCTGAACCACATTGCACAGCAGTTTCAGTTAACTACACAACACTACACTGTGCTACGCTACTCTGAACCACATTGCACAGCAGTTTCAGTTAACTACACAACACTACACTGTGCTACGCTACTCTGAACCACATTGCACAGCAGTTTCAGTTAACTACACTACACTACACTGTGCTACGCTACTCTGAACCGCATTGCACTGCAGTTTCAGTTTCTCATGAGGGCGTCACCGTGTTGAGACAAAATGATACGGATACTTATCACAGCGCCTATCCTCTGTCAGAGAGACCAAGCTCAAAGCGCTTCACAAACACAGGGTCGTCGTTTGCAACAACGGGCTGCCCACCTGGGAAGAGCCCACTGCTCAGCTCTGCTCAGCTCAGCTCTGCTCAGCTCTACTGTCCTGGACTCCACTCTATTTTCACAGCAGATGCGATAGAGCGTGTGTGGTCACAGCCCAACACTCGGCTTATATCACAGATTGGCATAAGTTTACATTTGGGCCAACAGCAAAGTGAGAGCTGTATTATCAATGGTTTCTCCAGTCAATGGGGAAAATCATTTACAGCTTAGTCTTTTTGTGAAGGACTATGACTCTCAAAACTAGGAGGCAAAATTGCACTGGTTCTTAGTGCTGCAGCCTTGTGGGCTAGTTGGCCTTTGGGAACCATCCCAATGCAGACTGTCCTAAAACCCTCTTGGCCGAGAGAGTGGGGGGATGTAACTTGGGCAAGACACTCTCCACTATAATCAAATTCTAAAATTCTAGCCGAAATAGTCGGAACAGCAGTTGCCTCCTCTGCTGTTCTGATGGTCATAGCCGGACACGACTGACTATCATATATATATATATATGGCTGTGTCCACTCGCACGCTCCGACACCTCCTTGAAACTGAAAACTGAAACTACTGGTAAAGAGTGGTAACTCTCTCCATTCACAAGGTACATAACTTCAAGTCAGTGCTGCTTACGCTACCGATTCAGCTAGCACACAGGTAAATAAAAGGTACATTGGGACAAACCCAGACACTTCCTCAAAAAAAGGAAGCGCCGGGCCTGCCCTTATACCGATACTTTGACATGTGCACACAGCAGCAAAGACCGAAGAAATGTGCAAACACAAATTAGCATCTGTGCACATGTCAAATGATCTTCTCATTCAGTTTCGCTGATTCTTATCTTCACCTCGCCAGCAGCGATCAACGACTTTCCATTGTTGAGACGAATGCGCTGTTGTCGATACAGTCACATGTTGTTGGTGCTGTTTTTGTTTCTAATGTTTCTGCTGTTGCTGCTGCTGTTGTTGCTGCTGCTGTTGTTGTTGCTATTGTTGTTGTTTTGTTGCTACTACTACTACTGCTGCTGCTGCTGTTGTTGCTTCTACAACTACTACGGCTGCTGTTGGTGCTGCTACAACTTCTGCTCCTGATGCATGTCAGTTTCTACTGCTTCTGCTACTGCTGCGCCTATTGTTGCTGCTGCTGCTTCTACTACTACTACTACTACTGCTACTACTACTACTATGATGGTTGCTTCTGCAACAATTTTCTGCTGCTACTAATTCATATTTCTACTGCTTCTACTACTGCTGCGCCTATTGCTGCTGTTGCTGCTACTACTACTACTACTATTGCTACTATCTATGGTGGATGCTGCTGCTACTGCTACTACTACTGCTACTACTACTATGGTGGATGCTGCTGCTGCAATTTTCTGCTGCTACTAATTCATATTTCTACTGCTTCTACGACTGCTGCGCCTATTGTTGTTGTTACTGCTACTGCTACTACTACTATGGTAGATGCTGCTGCTGCAATTTCTGCAGCTACTAATTCATATTTCTACTGCTTCTACGACTGCTGCGCCTATTGCTGCTACTGCTGCTGCTGCTACTGCTACTACTACTATGGTGGATGCTGCTGCTGCTGCTACTACTACTACTACTACTATGGTGGATGCTGCTGCAACAATTTTCTGCTGCTACTAATTCATATTTCTACTGCTTCTACTACTGCTGCGCCTATTGTTGTTGTTGCTGCTACTACTACTACTACTACTACTACTATGGTGGATGCTGCTGCTACAATTTCTGCAGCTACTAATTCATATTTCTACTGCTGCTGCGCCTATTGTTGTTGCTGCTGCTGCTGCTTCTGCTACTACTGCTACTACTACTACTACTACTACGGTGGATGCTGCTGCTGCAATTTTCTGCAGCCACTAATTCATATTTCTACTGCCGCTGCTACTGTTACTACTGATGATATTACTTATATACGTACGTCTGCTGCAGCTGCTGCTGCCCAGAGTGGCCGACATGCGTCAGGTTGTACATCATGCTGGCATGTGTCTTGTGGAGGGGTAACGTTTTCCGGCCGTTCACTGGGGGGGGGGGGGGGGGTTGGGTGGATGGGTATTGGTTGGGGGTGGGGGTGGGGGGTGATGGAGGCGATTGGGGGGGGGGGGGGGGGGCGTGTTGGGTAGGAGGGTCTGCTTTGCTTACCACTCTGTTGAGTTCCAACATCTTGGAGTCCAGTGTGATTGATTGATTGGGTCGTCATCCGGGAGGGAGGGTGGGGGGATAGAGGGGGTGGGGCCCGGGGGCGTGGGGGGGGGGGGGGGGGGTAGCAGTTCGAAAGGATCTTGAACTCTGTGCGGAGGTTTAGTGTGTGTGTTGTTGTTTTTTTCTGATTGAGAGGTCGGGTGTTCACGTTTCGGTAGTCGTCCCCGGCTGGGACTCAGTTTTGTTTTGTGAGGACAGGTCAGTCGCGTGTGTGCCCGCGCAATTGCACACTTGTTGGCACTTTTTAACCAGCACACCCCCAACCCCCCACCCACCACCCACCACCCCCCACCATACACACATTCTGAACACACACACACACACACACACACACACACACATATATATATATATATATATATATATATATATATATATACAAGCAGACACACAGACATGCAAACACACACACACACACACACACACACACACACCGCTCACACACACCGCTCATACACACACACACACACACACACACACAAACCGACATATCATCTCTCTCTCTCTCTCTCTCATAAGTTTTTGTTTTTTTTTGCTATATCTTTCATTAATGGATTGATGTAAAAAAAAAAAAAAAAAAAGCAGTTCAAGTGTTGCTTGTTCAATAATTATTTAACACACACACACACACACACACACAACTACCCCCACCTCCACCCCCTTCAACACCAATTTCCCTCCCCTTCTCCTCCTTCTCCCCCCTTCTCCCCCCCCCCCCCCCCCCCCCCCCCCCCCCCCCCCCCCCCCCCCCCCCCCCCCCCCCCCCCCCCCCCCCCCCCCCCCCGCCACCTCCAGACACACTATGATAGAGAAGGGGGTGTTATCATAGGGTCAGACAGATAACTCAGCCAAAAGGGGAGGTTATAAAGAAGGCCACACGCTCTGCACAAGCCACAAACTGCACTTCACAAGTTTCAACAGCGTTGTGGCCTAAATAGTCCTTTAGTTGGTAACTCAGCCAATAGGCCAGGGGAGATTAAAAAATTAAAAAAAAAGGTAGCACACACACTCTTCACAAACCACAAACTACGAACTACAGCAAGTTTCAACAGCGCGAAATTAACAAACAATGAGGCCAGGAGATGAAATGATTAACAAATAGTAAA
>NC_134892.1:10006953-10009453 GCF_041734735.1 Babylonia areolata | reverse complement strand
TCTGTGTCTGTCTCTCTGTCTGTGTGTATTCTGGCGTGTTTGTATAGTGCACGTCTGTCGCGCCCGCCAAAGGCAGTAATGTGTCATTGACTCCACCCGCGACAAAGTCAGCTTCGGTTAATCTTACACACAACATTGGTGACTGACCCGTGAAAGCGGGCACACACACACACACACACACACACACACACACACACACACACACACACACACACACACACCCCTACCTGGAGAACAAATGCCTTAGATAACAGCACCGAGATTTAGGGAACTCTGTGTGTGTGTGTGTGTGTGAAGAGAGAGAGAGAAAGAATGTGTGCAAGTGTCTGAAAAGTGAGTTCGTGTGTTTGTATTGTGTGTGTGCGTGTGCGTGTGTGTGTGCGCGCGCGCGCCCGTGTGTGTGTGTCTGCCAGTGTCTGTATGTGTATGTGTGTGTGTATGTTTGTATGTGTGCGTGAGTGTGCGCGTGCGTGTCTATGTGTGTGTGTGTGTGTGTGCGTGTGTCTATGTGTGTGTGTGTGTGTGTGTGTGTGTGTCTATGTGTGTGTGTGTGTGTGTGTGTGTGTGTGTGCTTATATATATGTGTGTGTGTCTGTCTATGTGTTTTTGCGTGTCTATATGTGTGTGTGTTTGTGTGTGTGTGTGTGCATGTATGTATGTGTGTATGTGTGTGTGTGTGTGTGTGTGTGTGTGTGTGTGTATGTATGTGTGTGTGTGTTTGTGTGTGTGTGTGTATGTATGTGTGTGTGTATGTATGTGTGTGTGTGTGTGTGTGTGTGTGTGTGTGTGTGTGTGTGTGTGTGTGTGTGTGTGTGTGTGTGTGTGTGTGTGTGTGTGTGACACCATGACCCTCACCCTCACCTGTCATTCCAGTCCTGTGTCCATCGTTGGCAGTCAGTGTTCTGTTACGACGCGGTTCGTGAGTGTGGGGGTTGGTTTGTTTAATGTGCTGAAGTGTTTTTTCTCTTCTTTTGTGTGTGTGTGTGTGTGTGTGTGTGTGTGTGTGTGTGTGTTAAAGAAAGAGAGAGAGTGAGTGTGTGTCTGTGTTACTAGACAGAGAGAGAGAGAGAGAGAGAGAGAACAGTACACAGATTTAGGCAAGTTGTGTGTGTGTGTGTGTGTTTTAAAAAGAGAGAGAGAGAAAGTGTGAGTGTGTGTGTGTGTAAGTAGAGTGGGAGAGAGAAAGAGAGAGAGAGAGAGCGAACAGTGCACAGATTAAGCAAGTTGTGTGAGGAGTGTGTGTGTGTGTTAGTAGGGGGGAGGAGGAGAGAGAGAGTAAGAGAGAGAGAGAGAGAGAGATAACAGTACACAGATTTAGGCAAGTTGTGTGTATGTGTGTGTGTGTGTGTGTGTGTGTGTGTGCTTGTTAGTAGAGGGAGAGAGAGAGAGGGAGTGTGTGTGTGTGTTAGTACAGGGAGAGGGAGAGGGGGGGGCAGAGAGAGAGGGGGGGGGGAGAGAGAGAACAGTACACAGATTTAGGCAAGTTGTGTGTGTGTGTGTGTGTGTTGAGAGAGAGAGAGAGAGAGAGAGAGAGAGAGAGAGAGAGAGAGAGAGAGAATGTGTGTGGCTTTGTGTGTGTGTGTATGTGTTTGTATTTGGAGAGAGAGAGAGAGACGAGAGAGGTGTGTGTGCCTGCGCGCGCGTGTGTGTCAGTCTTTCTTTTACTCTCTCTAGTCAGTTTCTTTGTATCGTCCTCTCCTTTGATCCTCTCTCTCTCTCTCTCTCTCTCTCTCTCTCTCTCCCCTTGTCCGATGTGCGGGCATTCAAGGGAGGATGAGTTACATTTTTTGTTTAGTTGTAAAGTTTATGACGATATTCGAGAAAAATGTGTTGTATTTAAAACAAATTCAGCAAAGTATGAAGATATTTTTGGAGTGCTTAATTTAAATCAGGAAACTTCACTACAGTCACTTGCAAAATATATTGCAGAAGCGAATAACATGCGACGAAAAAAAACCTCAACAATAATAAAATAGTATCAGGTGTTGCTCATTGTGAAAAGTGAAATCTGTGTTGTCACTCTCATATGGAAAATATTATGTTATACAGTTATATATGTTTTTGTTTTTATTTCTCTCTACATGCCATTACTTTGAATGGATGGTCGAACTGCACTTTGTTGCACAGATTGATTGATTTCGTTTTGGTTTTGGTTTTCATCAATATTATTACTATTGATGCATGTTGTTATTTGTATTATGAACCCCCATGTCATTAGGGCTGTAAAGCTATTGACATTAAAGTGTTCAGTGTTCAGTGTTCTCTCTCTCTCTCTCTCTCTCTCTCTCTCTCTCTCATAATATTATATTTATACACCGCACCCCCTTCCCAGTATCTCTCCTTCTCTCTCCTGTGTGTGTGTGTGTGTGTGTTAGCTATTTATCTATTTTTTAGTTATTATGTTGCTGTATTGAAAACCAAACACCAGCAGTCACAAAACAAGAGTATGGGAGTGTCAGATCTATACTACTGGAAACTCTTCAAAATGTGGGAGTGTCTC
>NC_134892.1:9991953-9994453 GCF_041734735.1 Babylonia areolata | reverse complement strand
CAACAGCAGCCGCAGCAGTCTCCCGTGGACGGCAGCGGAGACGGCAGCGACTTCGTCAACAAGGTGGCCAAGTTTGAGATGATCTCCCGCGGCAAGCCCCCCACCACGCCCACCACCCCCACCTCCCCCAACAACAGCAGCTACAGCTACAACAACGCCGCCACCTCCTCCTCCTCCTCAGCAACAGCTACATCTCCCACGGCCAAGTCGCCGGGTGTTGTTCCTGGAGCCGGGAAGTATCCGTCCCTGAGTAGTCCCGGGTTTGTTGGAGAGAAGGTGTTCTCTCGGGACACTGCCACGACGCGCGTGCCTGCCGCCGTGCTGCAAGGAGGAGGAGGAGGAGGTGGTGGTGGTGGGGGTGAGCGCGTGATCAGCTCGTGCAGCAGCCTGTCGTCCAGCTCCCTGACCAGTGTGTCCACGCTCAACTGCAGCTCGGAGTCCTCTGGGGGCAGCAGTCGGTCCCTGACGGCCACGCCCCCTGTCACCCCTCAAGGCTCGATGGCGGGGTCGTCTAGCTCCTGGCACAGCCACGGGTCCTCCTCCCACTCCTCCCCGTCCTCCCACGCCCTGGCTTACCTCCAGGGCCCCACTTTCGTCACCTTGGGCGACCGGCGGCCCGAGGGTCGGGGCGAGGCCGTGCCGGTGGTCATCCGACCGGCAGCCGCTGTTCCCGAGGGTTACGCGTCGGCGTCGCAGTCGGGTCGCGCTGTGGTGGTGAACGGTGGCGGCGGTGGTGGTGGTGGTGGTGGTGGTGATTCCTCTGCCGCGATGCTTCCTCCGCCATCTCTGCCCAGGCTGAGTCCTGCCGGGGTGCCGCTGAGGGCGGAGTGCGGGTCCGTGACATCGTCGTCGTCGTCTTCTTCGCGGGAGGATGTCGGGCTGGACCGGGCGGCGCACCGGGACACGTTCGAAGGGATGGACTTCGACGTCTCTCAGATGACGGAGTCGGAGCAGGAGCTGGCGCGGCGCCACCGAGAGATCGTTGCCGAGCGGAAGCGTGAGCAGGAGCAGGAGCGGCTGGAGCGGCAGCGGCTGGAGGAGATCCTGCGCATGTGCGCCGAGTACCAACAGGAAGTGGACAGCCCCACCGGCGCCGCCGCTCCCCTCCTCCCCGGGACCAAGCCCTCGTCTTCCTCCTCCTCTTCGCGGCTTGCCCATCCTCTAACCGGCAGTCACTCCTCCATCTCTTCCTCCTCCTCCTCTGCCTCGGCCTCCTCGGCAAGCTCTCTCAAGCTGAAGCGTGTGGCTGCCCCTGTTTTCGTGGATGCGCCCAAGTCCGCTGCAACTACTGCTACTACCTCAGAGGGAGGGGGCCAGGATCGTAAAGTGGACTTCGTTTCCGGTCTGCACACCAAGTCTGGAGGCCCTTCTCCTCATCCTCCTCAGGAGGCTGCTGGGATGGACGTGGAGCGCAAGTTCTCCGGAGAGTTCCGCACGAGCGTCACCAAGATCAAGACGAACGGGTCGCTGATGTTGTCATCGACATCGTCATCGTCGTTGTCGCCCAGTCATCCGCACAAGGACAACAGCAGCAGCGGCGGCCTGACCAGCTACCAGATGCGTCGCTGCGAGTCCAACTCTTCCACCTCGGAGGATGAGATGCTGGCCGGGAACTCTGAGGACACGGGCACCATCAAGCGTCGCCCTCCCCACCCCCACCACCCCACCGTGCCTGAAGAGGTGCTGTCCTCCTCCCATCCTGGTCGTGGGGGTGGGGGTGGGGGGGCCGTGTCTGTGTCCTTGGGTAGAAACCACGTGCCTTCAGGTGGTGTTGGTGTTGGTGCTGTGCCTTCTTCTTCTGGGTCTTCTTCCTCTGCCACTGTGCCTTCTTCCAAAGCGGCTGCCGTCGCTCTCTCTGGATCTAAGTATGTGTCTGTGCCTTCATCGTCCCTGCCCTCCGCTGTGGTGGCTTCCAAGTCGGGGAGTGGTGTGTATGCCTCGGGTCAGAATCACGTGGATTCTTCCTCCTCCTCTCCCACCACCACTCCTCCCGCTCCCCCTCCTCCAAAGATGCAGCATTCTCTCCCTCCTCCTCCTCCTCCTCCAAAGAGTCCACCAGCACTTTTTCGGCGGGCCAGAGCCGCATCGATGAGATCCTCAACTCGTCCTTCGAGGCGGAGCGTGAGGCGGCAGAGATGAGCAGCTATGGCAAGTTCAGTGTGCACATCAACGCTCAGATCTCGTGTGACGACGGGAACAACCGCTACGAGCCCTACGGCCTTGACGAGGAGGAGGACGATGATGATGACATGCTGGTCCTGAAGCGTGGGAAGAGGAGCCTCTCCTCCACCTCCTCCAGCAAAGGCAGCAGCAGCCGCTCGTCAGAGTCGTCCAGTCACACGGTGCTGGATGGTGGTGGTGGTGGTGGTGGTGGAGGGTTTGGGGGGAAGGAGGGCAGCCCTACTCCAGTGAACAGCGACGAGGATCAGGGAGATGGTGGAGATGACGGGGGAGAGGCCTTCAGGGAGAGCAGGTCTGAGGTGGGGGAGGGGGTGGTGAT
>NC_134892.1:9964453-9979453 GCF_041734735.1 Babylonia areolata | reverse complement strand
CCACGGACACACACACACACACACACACACACACACACACACACACACACACACACACAGATAACTGAACACCAGGTTAAAACATAGACTCACTTTGTTTACACAAGTGAGTCAAAAAACAGCTGAGGTCCAATGTGCTGCTTTTTGATGCGGGATTGGCGACGGGCGCAATAGCCGAGTGGTTAAAGCGTTGGACTTTCAATCTGAGGGTCCTAGGTTCGAATCTCGGTGAGGGCGCCTGATGGGTTAAAGGGTGGAGATTTTTCCGATCTCCCAGGTCAACATATGTGCAGACCTGCTAGTGCCTGAACCCCCTTCGTGTGTATACGCAAGCAAAAGATCAAATCAGGTTAAAGATCCTGTAATCCATGTCAGCGTTCAGTGGGTTATGGAAACAAGTACATACCCAGCATGCACACCCCCGAAAGCGGAGTATGGCTGTCTACATGGCGGGGTAAAAACGGTCATACACATAAAAGCCCACTCGTGTATATACGAGTGAACGTGGGAGTTGCAGCCCACAAACAAAGAAGAAGAAGAAGAAGAAGATGCGGGACTGGCGCACTTGTTCATCATTGGTGATGTGATCAGTGTGTGTGATGTTGAGTATTTTGCCATGACACATCATTTCCATGACTAGGACTTGAATGGCTTGAGCAGACACTCACACTTAAATCCGGAAAAAGACTGTAGAAGGGTCATTTTTTTTTCTGCCTCATATCGCGAAAGTCTCAACTTAAGCATTATCATCCACCTTCCTGTGATGTCAGTGGTAAACTGACAATCCAAGAATGTGGATTCACGTTTGAAGAGATAACTTCTTGTGTGTGTGTGTGTGTGTGTGTGTGTGCATGCCGTGTGTGTGTGTGTGTGTGTGTGTGTGTGTGTGTGTGTGTGTGTGTGTGTGCCGTACGTGTGTGTGTGTGTGTGTGTGCCGTGTGTGTGTGTGTGCCGTGTGTGTGTGTGTGTGTGTGTGTGTCGTACGTGTGTGTGTGTGTGTGTGTGTGTGTGCCGTACAGGCGCGCGCGCGCGTGTGTGTGTGCGTGCATGCCCTACGTGTGTGTGTGTGTGTGAAGAATGAAGCACGTACATTCATCCACATGCACATTTCTGCGATCGCTTGCATTCACACCGGCGCATGAACGGACACACTCGATCGAATGAATGAAATTAACTAAGAACTGATGAAAGACCATGCAGCGGGCCACCCTTGTCAGCGAACTTATGCGTGCGCATTCACAGGCAGCGGTGCACACACACACACACACACACACACACACACACACACACACACACACACCCAATGTGCTGTTTCATGACCAATGCCCTCAAAACCCACACACGCACGTGCACACCGAGCCCATGTGACATTCCTGACACCGCTTTCATCAGCATCGGGTACGTGCCGTTCGAATGAGATTTCACAGTTTCATTTTAAACGGGGTGTTTAAGCATGCAGACTTAAATATGTGCGCTAAACCACGTGTTAAAAAATAATAGTGATTAAAAAGAAAGAAAAAAAAGATCAGATGCCTGACCACAATTTTAACCCAACGAACTGATCGGAAGGCCTTGAGTGAGAGAGTTCACAGAGCTGAGCAGACGACAATTATTCGCACGGGCTGAGGGTGCTAAATTTGTTCTTTTGTTTTTCAGTGCAAAATATGACTGATGTATCTTGTATGTGTGCGGTATTGTGCATTCATTTGATTGAAGTATCTTGTATGTGTGCGGTATTGTGCATTCATTTGACTGAAGTATCTTGTATGTGTGCGGTATTGTGCATTCATTTGACTGAAGTATCTTGTATGTGTGCGGTATTGTGCATTCATTTGACTGAAGTATCTTGTATACATGTGTGCGGTATTGTGCATTCATTTGACTGAAGTATCTTGTATACATGTGTGCGGTATTGTGCATTCACAGGCCTTGAGAGAGATTTCAAAGCAGCAGACGATAATTACTCGCTCGGGCTGAGTCTTATTTGTGTGTGTGTGTGTGTGTGTGTGTGTGCAAAATATGACCTATATAAAATATATTATCTTGAATGTGTTCAGTTCAGTATTATGCATTTTGAAACAAAAACGTTAATTGAAATAACGTTTGATTTCGCATTTGAAAGCGATTTTGTGTGACTCTGCAAAGTTTTATAAGTTCCATGTATTCGGGACTCATAACACATTTCTCAGTAACGTTAATTACAGTATGGATTGCAGCGGCATTCAGTCGAACCTAGTTGTGCATGTAATGGCTGGATATGTGTACTGGGAAGGGATAGACGTATCGAGTTAGGTTAGGGTTAAGGGGGTGTGGAAATGGCGGCATGGGAGTAATTAACGCGACTGAAACGATGCAGATGATGGAACGGAAAGAGTTTTTAAAAAATTAAAAGAAAAAAAAAGAAAGAAAAGTCCTGGCAAGTGCCTCTTTCGTTGAGGTGGAAGGAGTGTTTGTGGGACAGAGAGGGTGAAAGTGGGTGCCGGGGTGGGTCGGTGGGGAGGAGGTGGGGGGTTGTGCAGGGGGAGGAAATACCTGTCTTTGTCACACAAGCCAAGGCCATGATTAGAAAAAACAAAACGTTGTCACTTGTGAGTGCCGCTGTAACCTCTGTGGTATGCACACACACCCGGCGGCCACACGTACGCAGGGCATACACGTGCACACACTGACACGGATGCACACACACACACACACACTCAACACACACACACACACACACACACACACACACACACACACACACACACACACTCAACACACACACACACACACTCAACACACACACACACACACACACACTCAACACACGGACACACATACACACACACACACACACACACACACTCAACACACGGACACACACACACACACACACACACACACACACACACACACGGACTAAATGCCGGATGGGGGAGGGGGGCTGGAGGGAGGGAGGGATGGGGGCAAAGTCAGTGAACAGAGATCACATTCAGTGGAGGGGAAAGTCAGGAGAGAAAAAGAGAGAGAGAGAGTGTGTGTGTGTGTGTGTGGGTGGGGTATGGGGCACGTTTTGACATGCTTGAACAAGTTGACATTTGAGAGAATGGGGAGTTTGATGGTAGAGGGAATGAACTGACACATGCATGAGAAAGGTGGGGAGACAAAGGAAGAGAGATCTGCAGACTGATCTATTCAGTGCCAAGTAACCGGTTGCAGTCTCGATCACATACCATACATGTATTCATACACATGTGCTTATATTACAAGCACACGACAGAGTTTAGAAGCTTTGGTGTATAGGACTTCACATAAGCTTACATATATGTGTATAATGATAATAGTAATAATAATGATAGCAACAACAATAATAATGATAATGATAATAATAGAGATAATAATAGAGGCGATGACGATGATAATTATAGTAGTAGTAATAATAATAATGATAATGATGATGCAGATAGACACACCTCCCACATAGGGAAATTGTAGTGTTTACAATAAAAGTTTGTACACAAAAATGTACATGTATGCATTCGAGAACAGCATACCATTCGTAAATCGTGTGCACACATAAACAAGCAAACACACATGCATACAGACACACACACACACACACACACACACACACACACACATCATCATCATCATCATCATCATCATCATCATCAGAAGCCCATGTAGCACATCAGTCAAAAAAGAATGGAGGCAGTAGGGAGATGCATGGTGTGCTGTGATATATATTTTTTAACGAAACGTGGGAACAGATCTATTTGAGGGAGTGAGAGGGGCAGTTGTTTTTTCCACACCACTGGGCCCAGATATAGGAGAAAAAGGAGCACTGACTTGGTGATTTCTTAGAGATATATATTATTGCCAGCACTCTGGAATGGCAACATGTGTATACTCCCCGTTTTTCATCATCATTTTATTTATCATATTTATGTTCACAATAGATCTCTCTCTCTCTCTCTCTCTCTCTCTCTCTCGCTGTGCCTCTCTCTGTGCCTCTGTGTGTCTGTCTCTGTGTGTCTGTCAGTCTCTGTCTGTCTCTGTTTGTCTGTGTCTGTCTCTGTGTGTCTGTCAGTCTCTGTCTGTCTCTGTTTGTCTGTGTCTGTCTCTTGAATCATCTCACATTCTCTCTTGAATCCCCCCCCCCCCCCCCCTGCCTCTCTCTCTCTCTCTGTCTCTGTCTCTCTGTCTCTCTCCTTTTTTCTCGTGCTGTCTCACTTTGTGTCCAATTTCTTTGTCTTCAGTCTCCAATTTCTTTTGTTCTGCCTCCCCTCGTCCCCCTCCCCCCTCCTCTCTTTCTCTGCCTCTGTGTCTCTCTGTCACTCTCTCTCTCTCTCGCTGTGCCTCTCTCTGTGCCTCTGTGTGTCTGTCTCTGTCTGTGTGTCTGTCTCTGTGTGCCTGTGTGCCTCTGTCTGTCACTGTGTGTCTGTGTCTGTCTCTTAAATCATCTCACATTCTCTCTTGAACCATCTCTCTCTCTCTCTCTCTCTCTCTCTCTCTCTCTCTCTCTCTCGTCTCCCCTCATCCCCCTCCCCCCTCCTATCTTTCTCTGCCTCTGTCTCTCTGTCACCCTCTCTCTCTCTCACTCTCTCCAGAGTTGGTTGGGTTTGTTTTTTTTGGCACTTGTCTGTCTCTCATCTCTGTCTTCTTTTTTACTGTCTCTGTCTTTCCCTGTCTGTCTGTCTGTCAGTGCGTCTATCTCCCTCCTTTTTAACTGTGTCCCTTACTTTCTCACTGCATTGTCAGATCCTTTGCCTTTTTTGCTACAACCTTTGACATTTTGATGCAACAGTTAGGTGTGTGAAGATTTTCAGTGGTTCAATTTTGAGAGAGAGAGAGAGTATAATATATAAACATTTTGTGTGTGTTTGTGTGCACACATGTACATACAACTTGTGTGTGTGGTGTTTGCGTGTGTCTGTGTTTTGATGTGTGTATAGATATGTATGTGCACACAAATTGTATTGTATTATATTTTGTCACAACAGTTTTCTCTGTGTTGAATTGGGGTTGCTTTCCCCAGGAAGAGCACTACCCCTTTTTTTTTTCTTTTTTTTTTTTTTTTGCTCTTTTTTTCTGCCTGCAAGCGGATTTTTTCATTAGAACAACTCTTTTGTTGCCGTGGGTTCTTTTACGTGTTATAAGTTGCATGCCACACACAGGACCTCGGTTCATGAATCATCTCATCTGAATGACTAGCTTCCAGACCACCACTCAAGGTCTAGTGGAGAGGGAGAAAGTATTGGTAAGTGTGGGATTTGAACTTGTGCAGTCAGATTCTCTCGCTTCCTAGGCAGATGTGTTTCCACTAGCCCACCGCTCCTCCGAATGGGACACATGATGGGAAAAGGGTGGGGATTTTTCTAACCTCTCAGGTCAAAATATGTGCAGACCTGCTAGTACCTGAACCCCCAGTGTGTGACAGAAGATCAAATACACATGTTAAAGATCCTTTATGTAATCCATGTCAGCATTCGGTGGGTTATGGAATAAGAACATACCCAGCATGCACAACCTCCAAAAACGGAGTATGGCTGCCTACATGCCATGGCAAATAAACAAAACAGTCGTACACATGAAATGTTACATGCCTGCGCGCGCGTGTGTGTGTGTGTGTACATGACTGAAACCTGATTGAATGACACAGGAAACGAATGAAAAGTGTCCAATGGCAGCTATCAGTCAGCTCTACCCAAATGGGCAGCCTGTTATGCAAATGACTCTGTGTTTGTGATGCGCAAACAGTTCGGTCTTTGACCAAAGACAGGCCTTGACCAAAGACAGGCCTTGTATTACTCTAAGTATCGATATCATCATCATCCTCATCATCATCAACCTTATAGTACAGTATGATAGTCAGTCGTGTTTGCCTATGACCATCAGAACAGCAGAGGAGGTAACTGCTGTCCCGACAATCTGGGCTGGAATTTGATTATAGTGGAGAGTGTTTTGCACAAGTTACATCCCCCACTCTCTCGGCCAAGAGGGTTTAAGGTCACAGTCAGTGTTGGGGATGGTTCCCAAAGGCCAGCCAGCCCCCCAAGGCTGCAGCACCAAGAGCAAGTGCATTTTTTCCTCCTAGTTTGAGAGTTACAGTCCTTCACAAAAGACTAAGCTGTAAATGATTTCCCATTGCAATGGAGAAGCCATTGATGAAACAGCTCTCACTTTGCTGTTGTACAGTCCTCACATCTTGATTCCCCCCACCCCTCCCCAGCGCCTCATATATGTGTGTGTATATATATATATATGTGTGTGTGTGTGTAGCCAGCAGCCAGTACCTGTGGTGAGGAGGGGCTGAACATATGTACATATATAATATATACATACACATGGTACTGGACAGTTCAAAGCTGACTGATCAGTGAATGTGAAGGGGTCATCCAGAAGGTGGTGTGGCCCTCCGCCCCCGACCCCCTTCCTGTGTGAGAGAAGTTATTAACTCTCTCCATACGAACAGCGAAAGAGACGACGTTAACAGCGTTTCTCCCCAATTACCACCATCAAAATATTACAAGCGGAAGGCTCTTACACTGAAGAGGTGAATGTTGACAAAGAATACCACAATTCTGACGACGGAAGCTAAAGGTTGGGTCATTCAGACACCCACTGGACATTTGAGGGGTCTGGGTAGAGGAGAAGAGAGGACTGGCCGTACTGAGTGAGTTAATCATCGAATTCCCTCTTTGATGATGAGATTGGGGGACAGATAATTAGCTCCTCACTTGATTTATAATTGTAATAATGATGATGATAATAATGATAATAATATTACTACTACTACTACTACTGAAAATGATGATGATGATGATGATGATAGTTATAATGATGAATCAAATGAATGGTAATGATGATCGATAGAAGCACCTTTACATGTTAAAACCATGCCAAATTGTGCTGTGCATTGTAATAACTGGCATAAAGAATATGCACAATTTTAAGCCCAAATAAATGAATAGGTAGCTGCTATTATGAATAAGTAAATAAGTAAATTTATGAATATATGAATAAATGATTAAATGAACGGATTGATGAATGTATAAATGAATAAATAGATGAGTAAATAAATGAATATTAATCGATAAATAAGCGAATGAATGAATAGAACTACAGATAAATAGATAAATAAGTAACTAACCAACTGACTAACTAAACCTGTAACCACCACACATTAGTATTCAACACACAGCAGTGAAACACCTAATACTCCCAACCTTCTGTGTGTGTCTGTGTCAGGAGGAACAAGAGCTTCGGCGTCAGCTGGAGACCCTGAAGACCACCAAGAGAGACCTGGTGCACAGGATGGGCGTCCTCCGACAACAGATCCTGTCCCTGCAGGCACAGGAGAAAGAGGCCATACAGGGGGTCTGTACCACTGCGCCACACACATTGCTTGGTCGTGGAGAATAATGAGGGTGATGATGATGATGATGTTAGCAGTGGTGATGGTGATGATGATGCTGATGCTGATGATAGGAGTGATGATGATGATGATGAAGAAGGAGGCCATACAGGGGGTCTGTACCACTGCGCCACACACATTGCTTGGTCATGGAGAATAATGAGGGTGATGATGATGATGATGTTAGCAGTGGTGATGGTGATGATGATGGTGATGCTGATGGTAGGAGTGATGATGATGATGATGAAGGCCATACAGGGGGTCTGTACCACTGTACCACACACATTGCTTGGTCATGGAGAATAATGAGGGTGATGATGATGATGATGTTAGCAGTGGTGATGGTGATGATGATGGTGATGCTGATGATAGGAGTGATGATGATGATGATGAAGAAGGAGGCCATACAGGGTGTCTGTACCACTGTGCCACACACCTTGACTGGTTCATGGAGAATGACGACGGTGATGATGATGATGTTAGCAATGATGATGATGATGATGAAGAGGAGAGCCTGTCACCACAGTGCAATCACCAAACATTAATTTTTATTTTTCTTTCCTGTCTGTAAGCGAATTTGTTTTTCTATCAAAGTAAAATTTTTCTGTAGAATTTTGCAGTTGGTTAGTGTTGCCACTGCCTTATGTTATCATTATAGTTGAAGCTTACTCACCATTCAATGTCTACAATCTCCAGTGTGTGTGTGTGTGCGACGGGACATTAAATTAATAATAATAATAATAATAATGGATACTTATATAGCACACTATCCAGAAATCTGCTCTAGGTGCTTTACAAAAACGCTTTTGTTAACATAATACATCATATCTATGTTACATACACACACCAAAATGTGACTACACACACACACACACACACACACACACACACACACGCGCGCGCGCGCGCATGCGCTGCATACATACATTTTAACATACATGTGTATCTAACAGCTACCCTAACACATACGCACACATAGGCAGGCACAAACTTACATAAACACACACACACACAATACACATTCATATACATGCATGTAGTTATGTACACATACATATGTATACACACATAGTCAAGCACAGCTAACGCAAAGGAAGTCAGTGGACCTGCCACAACTGAACTTATTGCTGAGGGAAAAGGTGAATTTTGAGACAAGATTTAAAAGATGCGAGGGAATCAGAATGACGGAGGTTATCAGGGAGCTTGTTCCACGTCTTTGGTGATTGAAAAGAAAACAAAATTTCTCCTCCTCCACCTCCACAGTTGGAGCGGGAGCGTGCGGCTCTGGAGGGTGAACACCGGAGCCAGATGGAGCAGCTGCAGGAGGACCAGGAGAAGATCAACCAGCTGAAGCAGCAGCAGCACTCCGTGATGGAACGCGCCACCAGACAGAGGGAGAAGGTAAACTTACGTGTGTGCGTGTGTGTGTGTGTGCGCGTATGTGTGTATGGCCACACTTTTACGTCATCAGGCAAAAAGAAAAATTAAAAAAATAAAACAAAAAAGGAAAAAAGTGCAGGTAAAAAATAAAATAAAAAAAGGTAATGTAAAGGATAAAACAGCAATAAAAAAAAAAAATGGCAGCTCATTCCATTTCCTTGGTAATTAAGAAAAAAAATGGAAGAAGAATTACTACAAAATAAAGGGTGGTAGCTCTTCCTTTTCCAAGGTTAACTTCAAAAAAAAAAAGAAAGAAAAAAAAAGAATAAGTAAAAAGAAATGAAAGAAGGATAAAACAATTCTAAAGAGTGGTAACTCTCCATTTCCAAGGTAAATGAAAATTAAAAAAAAAAAAAAAAAAAAGAATAAATGAAAAAAAAGGATAAATCAACGATAAAGAGTGGTAAATCGGCCCATTTCCTTGGTAAATTAAAAAAAAAAAAAAAGAATTAATGAAAAGGGATATAAATGATAAAGCAACAATAAAGAGTTGTACATTTCTCCATTTCCAAGGTACACAACTTCAGTCAGTGTTGCTGATGCTACAGCATGTGCACAGATACATAACAGGTTCCTTGGAACAGATAGGAACATAAAGGATAAAACAACAATAAGGCTGGCAACTCTCTTCCTTTATAAGGTACACAACTTCAAGTCAGTGCTGCTTTTGGTACCATTCGTGTCAGCGCACTTGTAAATAATAGGAACATTAATTGTCAGAACAGACCCAGACACTTCCTAAAAAGGAAGCGCTTTCATTTTATGTTATTGTCTCTCTGCCTGTCTGTTAGTTGGATTGTTTAGTAGGTCAGTGATTGTCGTCCTGCAGTGTGTGTTGGGTGGGGGTATGCATGTGTGTGTGTGTGTGTGTTTGCGCGCGCATGCGTGTGTGTGTATGTGTGTGCGTGAGAGAGAGAGAGAGAGAGAGAGAAGGAAATCTATGTAAGAGCAATGAAAGTACCTTGAAAAGAAGTATATTAAGTATAGTGATTTGTTTTTTTGCCTGTGTCTCAAAGTTTCAGTCACTCTGTGTTCTGTCTTGACTGTCAACTGAAAGGATGAAATGAAGCAATCATCAGTAAAGCCCTCAGATTTCGTCTTTTTACTGAACTTGCACATTTTTTTCTGTGTCTCCTTTTCATTGCCACAACAGGGAAGACATGTGGTATGTTGTTTGTTTTTGATAGTTTTTTTTTTTGTTTTTTGTTTATTTATGTTAAAGATCCCATGTCATTTTGCTGGTTTGGTTGTTATGCTTTTTTTTTGTTTTGTTTTATTTTGTTCGTACCCTTGTTGCTTGGTTTGTTCATTTGATTGTTTATATATTTGTTGGGTTTTTTTGTTTTTGATTTGTTGTTTTGCTTTTGCTTTTGTTACGATCATTATTTATTTGTTGATTTTTTGTTTGTTTTCATCATTGTTTAACACTTTTTTGTTTGTTTGTTGGTGTCTTCTCCCCAGCATCCACCGTCCAGTGTTCAGTTTTCTTTGATGTTCATCTGGAAAAGAACATTTCCCTTCAATAATGATGAAAAAAGGAAAGAAATTGAGCATTCTGGTTTTATTTCTTCTCTTGGCAAAAATTTATTTAGCGCTTTGTTTTATGTACCCAGCATGTTGGTGTTGTCAGTGTGTGTGTGGGGTGGGGTGGGGGGTGGGGGTGCGTGCATGCGTGCGCGTGTTTGTGTGTGCGCTTGTCATTTATGCATGTGTGTGTGTCTGTGCATGGATGTGTGTCTGTGCACTCATTTGTGTGTGTGTGTGCGGTGCATGAAATGTTTGGGAAATGAGATGGATGTTCAACAACAGCAAAGAATAAAGTGATTATCAATATAATTATTTTACTGCATGGATATGTCTCTTTTCTGCAAGAGGCCTACATACATTTGTGTGCAAATTCATTTTTATTCAGTTTGCCTTAAATGTAAGACATATTTTTTTAAACCCACTCACTTTGCAGGTGCTCTTGAAACCGAAAACCTGAAATGTCAGCAAATGAAATGATTATAGATAAATGGAAAAAACACCACAGGAAAAAAAAAAGATAAACCTTGTGTTTTAGACTATGTTGAAGTTGCCTCTGTTGTCATATTCGTTTGGACAAAGCTGAAAGATCTTCTTCTTCTTATTTGTCCATGGGCTGCAACTCCCATGTTCACTCGTATGTACACGAGTGGGCTTTTACGTGTATGACCTTTTACCCCGCCATGTAGGCAGCCATACTTCATTTTCAGGGGTGTGCATGCTGGGTATGTTCTTGTTTCTATAACCCACCAAACGCTGACATGGATTACAGGATCTTAAATGTGCGTATTTGATCTTCTGCTTGCGTATACATACACACGAAGGGGGTTCAGGCACTAGCAGGTCTGCACATATGTTTACCTGGGAGATTTGAAAAATCTCCACCCTTTACCCACCCAGCGCTGTTACCAAGATTCAAACCCGGGACCCTCAGATTGAAAGTCTCAACGCTTTAACCACTCAGCTATTGCGCCCATCATAAAGAAGATATGAATCTTCAGTTCATACATACTGCCCCTTCCCCTAATCATTTGTCATTTTACAGAGACACAAACAGATCATGAAAGAAAGAATGCGTGAAGAAGTTAATGACTAAATACATTAAAAAAAGAAAGAAGATAAAATAGAAAAAAAAGTGGTAAATGACTGATGCAAGAATGAATTACAAAACTGTTTGTTTTGATAGTTAAAAGGTTAAAGGCTCCATACACTTTTACAGCCATTGGGACAGTGAATTCATGCCCACTGTATCAAGGGCTCAGCATACGAAGGCAGGGCCAAATCATGTCCTTTCACCATTCTGACCTTCCTCAACAGAATTCAGGTACCCACTCACACCTGGGTGGAGAGAGGAAAGTTGTAATAAAATGTGATGGGTGCAATAGCCAAATGGTTAAAGCGTTGGACTGTCAATCTGAGGGTCCCGGGTTCGAATCTCGGTGACGGTGCCTGGTGGGTAAAGGGTGGAGATTTTTCCAATCTCCCAGGTCAACATATGTGCAGACCTGCTAGTGCCTGAACCCCCTTCGTGTGTATATGCAAGCAAAAGATCAAATACACACATTAAAGATCCTGTAATCCAGGTGTGTTCGGTGGGTTATGGAAACAAGTACATACCCAGGATGCACACCCCCGAAAGCGGAGCATGGCTGCTTTCATGGCGGGGTAAAAACGGTCATACACATAAAAGCCCACTCACATATATACGAGTGAACGTGGGAGTTGCAGCCCCGAATGCAGAAGAAGAAGAAGAAGAAGAAGTAATAAAATATCTTTCCCCGTCACACACAACACCATGCCGAAACAGGGCCTCGAACCACTGATCACTGCTGATCGCTGGATCAGAAGTCCATTCCCTAACCAGCTCTGCAGCCGGGCGCCCCCATAGTAGTCGGAGAGTAGTTTGGTTCAGATGTTTTTGTGTTGGCCCAGTCCTGTTTCTTGTCCTTTCTTTGGCTCCGTTCGTTCTTCCCACACACTGTTGGCTCCCCCACCCACCCACCCGCCCCTCCCCTCACAAGCACCCCCGCCTCCCTTTCCACATCACTCATTTGTTTTCACTGATCACATCCATCTGCTTTCCTGCACCCCTGGTAAATATTCATCATAGATTATTATACGATACTCTGCAGACATTTTTGTCTGGAGGGGTTTCATAGAAGACATTTCAGACAAAACAGACGGACAGAAAAAACAACAAAAGAAAGTGCCTGTAAACATGTCAGTGAGCAAATATCCTCATGTGCGCACACACACATTCACATGTATTTACACATGTTTGCATGCATGTGTGTGCACACACACACACACACACACCCTCACACATGCGCGCGCACACCCACACACACACACACACAGTGAAATAGTATAACCAACCAACCACCACAGGAACCTACCGTACCGCTATATGAATATATGCAGACCTAGCAAGGATAAGAAGAAAAGAAAAGTGGGGAAGAGGGGGTGGAGAAAATGTGAAAACTGAAAATTAAAGAAAAATAGAAATAACCAATGCATGACAATCATATTGCATTTAAGTTGCTTCGTTAACTTATGAACAAGGATGCCAGCGTTCTTTGTAGTATTACTCTTCTCCTTCTTCTTCCTTCTCCTCTTCCTCCTCCTCCTCTTTCTTCTTCTTCTGCTCCTCCTCCTCAACATTTTCTTCTTCTTTTAATATTTTTTTTCATTAATTATTTTACTGAAAATTAAGTGAATGAAGTCCATATCTCATCTCAGCACGGTCTTCTTAAAAAAAATGTGTGTGAACCTGTGTTTACGACAAGAAACTTCATTATGTCTGCATGCTGTGTTCTTCATGATATGTGTGTCTGCCATGGGTGTGTGTGTGTGTGCGCATGTCTGCACATGCGATCCCACTCATATGTGAGCATGTATGTATGTGTCTGCATGCATATGTATGAGTGTGTGTGTGTGTGTGTGTGTGTGTGTGTGTGTGTGTATTCCTAAATGCACACTAAGTTGAATACATGTATATATTGTGCATGATATACTCAAGGAATTTTTGTTGTCAAGAAATTGTTAAATTACTGTAAAATTAGTTAATTCTTTTACAGAATTTTACCAGAAGACAACCTATTTGTTCACATGCATTATTTTTCAATGTGCACACAGGACCTCGGTTTATTGTCTCATCCGAATGACTAGATGCTTTGTTTTAACTCTCTCCATACGAACGGCAAAAGAGACGACGTTAACAGCGTTTCACCCCAATTACCATCATCAAAATATTGCAAGCAGAAGGCTCTTATACTGAAGAGGTGAATGTTGACAAAGAATACCACAATTCTGACGACAGAAGCTAAAGGTTGGGTCATTGAGACACCCACTGGACATCCGAGGGGTCTGTGTAGAGGAGAAGAGAGGGCTGGCCGTACTGAGTGAGTTAATATTCCAGTCAAAACTTGAGAGAAGGGATAAGAGCAGGATTCGAACCCAGACCCTCACAGGCACTGTATTAGCAGATAAGCAGCTTAACCATTCTGCCACCTTGCCCCTGTCCACACTTGGGAGCCTGGATTTGTATTTTGTATTTGTATTTCTTTTTATCACAACAGATTTCTCTGTGTGAAATTCGGGCTGCTCTCCCCAGGGAGAGCGCATCGCTACACTACAGTGCCATCCTTTTTTTTGTATTTTTTCCTGCGTGCAGTTTTATTTGTTTTTTCCTATCACAGTGGATTTTTCTACAGAATTTTGCCAGGAACAACCCTTTTGTTGCCGTGGGTTCTTTTACATGCGCTAAGTGCATGCTGCACACGGGACCTCAGTTTATCGTCTCATCCAAATGACTAGCATCCAGACCACCACTCAAGGTCTAGTGGAGGGGGAAAAAATATCGGCGGCTGAGCCGTGATTCGAACCAGCGCGCTCAGATTCTCTCGCTTCCTAGGCGGACACATTACCTCTAGGCCATCACTCCACAAAAAAGACATGCATTGTATTTGTATTATTTGTATTTGTATTGTCTTATTAGTCATTCACAGACCCACCCAGCGTGAAGCTCATACTCATTTTCGCTTGCAAAGGAGAAACAACAAACAACAGCTATATTTTGTTTACATACGAGCTTATCAATGGCGTCATTGATTCTGCTGAACAAAAGTACGGTGATCCTGTGACACAGAAGTCCAGATAGTGATGGGAAAATGTCTACAATGACGTGGACAGAAATCTCCTCCTTTGCGCATTTTTTTTTAGCACACCAGAAGTGGATGGAAATTTCTGCCTGTGGGACTCAGGGGGTTAATTCATTGAGATGACAGCCCTTCACTTGCAAGCATACTCGTCAGTGGCAGTTAAGGGGTTAATGTGAGAATGCAGAATGGAAATGCTATTCCAGTAAATTTTGATATTCACAAAATAGCAAGATGCAATGTAATGTGGTATCTTCTTCTTCTTCTTCTGCGTTCACTCGTATGCACACGAGTGGGCTTTTACGTGTATGACCGTTTTTACCCTGCCATGTAGGCAGCCATACTCCGTTTTCGGGGGTGTGCATGCTGGGTATGTTCTTGTTTCCATGACCCACCGAACGCTGACATGGATTACAGGATCTTTAATGTGCGTATTTGATCTTTTGCTTGCATATACACACGAAGGGGGTTCAGGCACTAGCA
>NC_134892.1:9949453-9961953 GCF_041734735.1 Babylonia areolata | reverse complement strand
TTCTTCTTCTTCTTCTTCTTCTTCTTCTTCTTCATCATTGTCATCTTCTTCATTATTTTCATTATCGTCATCATCATCATCTTCTTCTTCATCTTCATCTTCTTCTTCTTCTTCTTCTTCATCTTCATCATCATCATCCTTATCATCATCTTCATTATCATCATCATCATCATCATCTTCTTCTTCTGATGCTGCTTCTCCTCTTCTTTCTTCTTTTTTCTCCTCCTCCTCCTCACCACCACCATCATCATCATCATTACTACTATTACTACCATTATCATCATCATTGCTATGATGACCACACTGTGTGTGTGACAGGCGGAGGCGAGGTTTGAGGAGGAGAAGGAACGGCTGGGCCAGAAACTGATGCAGGACCAGCAGCAACTTCTAGTCAAGTACAAAGCAAGGGAGGTCAGTCAGTCAGTGGCAATGAGTTCATTCCCATTAACTCTTATCACAGATTGACATAAGTTTACATTTGGGCCAACAGCAAAGTGAGAGCTGTATTATCAATGGTTTCTCCAGTCAATGGGAAACCATTTACAGCTTAGTCTTTTGTGACAATGTCTCCCTAACTAGGAGGCAAAATTGCACTGGCTCTTACTGCTGCAGTCTTGTGGGCTAGTTGGCCTTTGGGAACCATCCCAACGCCGACTGTCCTAAAACCCTCTTGGCCGAGAGAGTGGGGATGTACTTGGGCAAGACACTCTCCACTATAATCAAATTCTAGCCCAAATAGTCGGAACAGCAGTTGCCTCCTCTGCTGTTCTGATGGTCATAGTCGGACACGTGACTATCATAAATATATCTGAGTCATGAAGAAACAATGAAACATGACAATAAGTGGTTGACGGGCCACAGAGGAAGAGCGAAAATATTTTGAACAAAAGAAACTAAAGAAGAGATAACAGAAATGGGCAAAAAAAAAAAAAAAAAGGTGATCGTCAGTCTGATGCAATATAATAAGAATTGCGAAAGCAATTTTCCATAGACAAGTGCACAGATCACAGCTTAAAATTACAAGAATTTGTCTGTGGGGCAAGTCAGTCAAGGGAGGTCAGTCAGTCAGTTGGGGGGGGGGGGGAAGGGTCAGTCAAGGGAGATCACTCAGTGAGGGAGGAAGATTGTAATGATGGGATAGAGGAGGGGGACTAGGCAGGGTGGGTGAGGGGAAGGATTTGAGGGGGGGGGGGGGTGTGGAGTCAGGATGGATGAGGTAAGTGTTTTGGTGCGAGGAATGATGAAAATGTTTTACTAAGTGAAAAAAAAAAAATGTGCATCAGCAGTGACTGTTCATTTTGTGGGGGGTGTGCATGATGTGAGAATCCGCCCTAACATGCTGCCCATGTCTGGATAGCATTATCATCATCATTATTATTATTAGTAGTAGTACCATTATGATTATTATGATGATTCTTATGATGATGATGATTCTTATTATTATCATCATCATCATTTTCATCATTATTGTTGGTTTATAAAGCACCTGTCTTCGGTCAGAGACCATACCCTAAGCACTTCACAAATACAGAGTTATTTGCACAACAGGCTGCCTATTGAGTTGCCTTTGGGCGCTCATCATTCGTTTCCTGCATTTTGTTTTCAGTCAGGCATCAGTCATGCACATGCACACGAATGTGTAATTATTTGAGTGGACTTTTGTTGAGATTTTTGCCAGGGGTGACCCTTTTGTTGCCATGGTTTCTGTTGCCTTGGGTTCTTTTATGTGCACTAAGTGCATGCTGAACACGGGACCTCAGTTTAGCATGTCATGTAAATGACCAGTGTCCAGACCACCACTGAAGGTTTAGTAGAGGGGGAGAAAATTCTGGTGAGTTTTGGGATTCGATCTGGCACCCTCAGTTTCTTTTATTGACTCACTTGTGTAAACAAAGTGAGTATGTTTTAACCTGGTGTTCGGTTGTCTGTGTGTGTGTGTGTGTGTCTGTGTGTCCATGGTAAACTTTAACATTGACATTTTCTCTGCAAATACTTTGTCAGTTGACACCAAACTTGGCATAAAAATAGGAAAAATTCAGTTCTTTCCAGTCATCTTGTTTAAAACAATATTGCACCTCTGGGATGGGCACAAAAAAAGAAAAAAAGAAGCCTAATTATATGCAAACTGCATTTACTGTTATATTTATATTTTTTGTATTCTCTAAACTTGGCACTTTGACCTCTTATTCTGACACAACAACAAGAGGAGTCATTATTATCATTTTTTGTTCAAACAGGAACTTCTTTTGCTAAGCATGGAATTTTTATTTATTTTGCAAACGTTTTGGTGCAGATAGTAAAAAAAGGGAAATTACTCTGTAATTAATGCTAGGGGACTTAATTTATCACAAGTGAGTCTTGATTGAAGATGTCTTGCTGTGGCGCATATTCTTGAAGCTCTATGCGCTAGGTTCTCAAGATTCAACAGCTTCCTAGGCAGATGTGTTACCACCAGGCCAATACTGCACATGTTGGTTTGTTGTTAATATTCTTCTTCTTCGTTCACGGGCTGCAACTCCCACGTTCACTCATATGTACACGAGTGTGTTTTTACGTGTATGACCATTTTTACCCCACCATGTAGGCAGCCATACACCATTTTCAGGGGTGTGCATGCTGGATATTTTCTTGTTTCCATGACCCACCGAACGCTGACATGGATTACAGGATTTTTAATGTGCGTATTTGATCTGCTTGCATATACACGCAAAGGAGGTTCAGGCACAAGCAGGTCTGCACATAATGTGCTGACCTGGGAGATCGGAAAAATCTCCATCCTTTACCCACCAGGTGTCGTTATCGAGATTCGAACCCGGGACCCTCAGATTGAAAGTCCAATGCCTTAACAACTCGGCTATGCTGCCCATCATTTGTTGTTGATAAACGTTGAGTGTGCAGTTGTTGTGTGCTCAGGATCGCTTGCAGGAGATCGACAGTCAGCAGAAGGAGATGGTGGGCAATGTCAAGGCCACACTGGAATCGCTGGAGCGAGACCGCCTGCAACTGGTTGACACCTTCACCAAGGTGGGTTTGGGTTTTCTGTTTCCAAGGGGGTGTTGTGTTATTTTGTCTTGTGTTCTGTTGGGTTGATTTGTATTGTATTGTATTTTGTTGTATTGTGTTGTGTTGTATTGTGTCATGTTCTGTTGTTTTGTTTGGTGTTGTGTTGTGTTCGCATTGCGTTGTATTGTATTGTATTTTACTGTTTTTATTGTATTGTGTTGTGACTTGATCGGTTGTTTGGTGTTGTATTGTGTTGCATTATTCTACTGTTTGTCACAGCAGATTCCTCTGTGCTCTTAAGACATCTTAGCTGGGCCTGGGTGGAGAAAAATTCTTCTTCTTCCATCTTCTGATGATAGTGGTGGATACAGTTCCAGTGTTCGCTTGGGCTTTTACATGTATGTTTGTATATCGGGCTAATGAGGCAGCCTTGCCCCTGTTCTAGTGCATGCTAGCTATGTTTGTTTTCACAACCTGCCCAGCCCGCTGATGTGAATTACAGGATCTTTGACATGTGTTTTTGATCTCCAGGATTTAACATCGGAATGACGTGTGTTTTTGATCTTCAGGGAATGACGTGTGTTTTTGATCTTCAGGGAATGACGTGTCTTTTTGGCGTGTGTTTTTGATCTTCAGGGAATGACGTGTGTTTTTGATCTCCAGGACTTAACATTGGAATGACGTGTCTTTTTGACGTGTGTTTTTGATCTTCAGGGAATGACGTGTGTTTTTGATCTCCAGGACTTAACATTGGAATGACGTGTTTTTTATCTCCAGGATTTGACATTGGACACTGTTAGGTTTGGTGCGACTTCTGATTCAGTGTTCACCAGTGATTAAGGTTTGAGACCCGGTTTGGGTATGGTGCTCTGTGCTTAGGGAAGGCACTTTACTGGGATTGACCTCACTCCACCCAGGTGTGAATGGCACCTGACTTGGGTTGAGGAAGGTTATAACGGCAGAAGGAGAAGATTGGGTCTGGCCTTCCAGTGCTGAGCCATGAACACACTGGATGTAAATTCAGTGTCCTGATGGCTGTAATAGACTATGGGACCTTTAACCTTTTAACTGAGTGTGTTCATTTGCACTTTACCAAAACAAAAACAAAAACACACACACACACACCACTCAAATAATCATGTAAATATAAATGATACATTTTCCAAAACCTTGACCTTAGTCATTACCACAACAAAGCATCAGTTACTTTGATTTAAAAAAAACAACTGATTCTTTATCTGTTGTACAGGTAAAACAAACTCCAGCCAATTAATGTGAACAACAGCTTTTACATTGGACACAGGACATTAGTTTTTGAGCTGTACAATTATAGAACACTGAAGATGACGGTTGTGTGCAACTGATTTCAAGACCACGTCATAGGTATGATAGGTCCCTGTGAAAGTTATCTGCAGTAAATAAAAAGAAAGATAATGATATTTTGTAAGACCCTTGTGAATTTTCTGTGCAATGAATAGAAAGAAGGATAGTGAATTTTTTTCTTCTGAGATTAAAAACTTATTTTACAAAGACTTTGGGCACAGAGAACATCAGATGCACAGTGGAAATTAAAAATTCAGTTCCAGTGTAAGGGAGGCCAATCTGTATAGATCATTTTCTGAAGAATGCTGGTGAAGTTTGTTCCCTTCAATTAATGTGACCATGCACAAGTTTCAAGTTAAAACTATCCTTTCACTCCTTTTGGAGTATGGAACACTAATGACTAATACAAACTAATGAGTTCATGCCCAGAACACACACACACACACACACACACACACACACACACACACACACACACACACAACACACACACACAACACACACACACACACACACACACACACACGATTGGAATGCCGCCAGTGCAAGTGTCCTGGCAAGCTAGTGTTGCTTCTTCTGAAATCCGATGCATGAGCACAGACAGAACAGGAAAGAGTTAATTGCATGGACTTGCATTGTATCATATTGCACCACGCTGCGTTGCATTGCATTGTATTGAGTTGTGTTGCATTGTATTGTATTGCATTGGGTTGGGTTGGGTTGCATTGCATTGCATTCTATTGCCGTATTGCATTGTATTGTATTGTATAGTATTGTACGGTACTGTATCATTTTATATTGTGTTGTATTACCCTTTTATAACAACAGATTTCTCTGTGTGAAATTCAGGCTGTTTTCCCAAGGGAGAAAGAGAGTGGGCATTGCTACAATACAGCACTACCCTTTATTTCTATTTTCAGTGTTTGTTTGTTTCTTTTTTTATATTATATATAGTCATTTGGATGAGACGATAAACTGAGGTACCGTGTGCAGCATGCACTTAGCGCATGTAAAAGAACCCACGGCAACAAAAGGGTTGTTCCTGGCAAAATTCTGTAGAAAAATCCACATCGATAGGAAAAACAAATAAAACTGCATGCAGGAAAAAATACAAAAAAATGGGTGGCGCTGTAGTGTAGCAACGCACTCTCCCTGGGGAGAGCAGCCCGAATTTCACACAGAGAAATCTGTTGTGATAAAAAGAAATACAAATGCAAAATACAAATACAAAATACATATATATATATATATTGATTTACTTTCTGATATATATATATATAGACCTGTATAATTCCTGGAGATAAGTGTTGTTGTTCCCCCTGTGTTTCAGGAGAAGCAGTCAGCAGCGGAGGTTCACACCAAGATCGCTGAGCTCTCCCGCATCCTCTCCCTTCCCTCCTCCTCCTCAGCAGACTCGGCCGCCGACGAGTATGACACACTGCCCTCCCCTGTGGAGCTAGAGGTAGGTAGATCACTCCTGTTGATTGTTGGGAGGGTGGGGTGGGTGGGTGGGTGTTGTTTGTCAAAGGGTGCTGTCCCCTACATTTTGATTTATCGAAAAAAAAATTTTGTGTTTTTGTGGTTTTTTTGTTGTTGTTTTTTTTTTTTCACTTACACACACACACACACACACATACACAAATTATATACAAAAATATGTGTGTTTTTTTTCATGTAAAAGAATATTATGCAAGGTGTTTATATGCTTCTGTCAATATAAATCCAGGAAAAATTGTTTTGATTTGGAATAATTTAAAATGTTTCAAGAGAAGTTAGGAATATATTTTTTGTTTTGTTTTTGTCTTTTTTTTTTTTTCGTTTGTTTTGATCTCTTTAATTGATTTACTTTCTGATTTATGTTATGGCATGCCACATTCATCTTAAATTTTGGTGTTGACTTTCTGGTACATTGCTTGTACTTTTTTCGGTTATTTTCATGAGTAGATTATTTATCTGCTATTAAAAAGTTGTTGTTTTTTTTCATTTATTAGTTTATAAACTTATATAATTGGCTTTGACATTGTATTGTGGTATGTGTAATGAGCAGAAAGTGTAATTCAATGAGACGTGTGTCTGTAGAACGTGTTGTGTGCTGTCACTACACATTCATGTGTCTGACATGTGCACGTCACATTCATTTCCTATCTTCATTCGCTCAGACATCTCCGCTGAGTCATATAATTTCTTGGTGCTCACATTCCTTGTCATAGTGCTCAGTAGCTAGCTGATCAGCTCACTCGCTGGTCACATTTCCTGTGGGAAAGTAGTTGGACTGTTGTCGTTGTTGTTGTCGTCGTCGTCGTCGTTGTGGTTGCGACACAGTGGTGGTAAGACTTGTTTCATGTCTGCTGGCTTCATTAGCAGTCCACTTCTTGATCAGTGCTGCGTTCTTCATCACCCTCTTATATTTTTTTTCCACTGCACGCCACTTGTGTTGAGAGAGAGAGAGAGATAGAGAGCTGTGTACCGTGTGACATATTTTTGGTTTGGTCCCTCTGTGCTCTGCCATGAAACGGCCCCCCGTTGCTGTAGTCTTGGTTGTAAGCAACTTGATATAACTTGTCTCTCTTGGCTGCGATTCTTTGGGATATAATTTGTCTTTCTTGGCTGCGATCTTTCTTGGCTGTGATTCTTTGGGATATAATTTGTCTTTCTTGGCTGTGATTCTTTGGGATATAATTTGTCTTTCTTGGCTGCGATCTTTCTTGGCTGTGATTCTTTGGGATATAATTTGTCTTTCTTTGCTGTGATTCTTTGGGATATAATTTGTCTCTCTTGGCTGCAGTTCTTTGGGATATAATTTGTCTTTCTTTGCTGTGATTCTTTGGTGGGTGTGTGTGTGTGGGTGTTTTTTTAAATATTTAAAAAAAACATTTTTTATTATCTTTTTGTCACCCTTTCAAGCCCTTTCATTGTGGAGCCTTGTTTGATCTAGGACTTGCTCCTTGTTTAAGAGAGTCCAGCACAGTTTGGGAAAGGTGTTGGTAGTGTTATCCAAAGTTTTGTGTGCAAAGGTGAGGTTTTTGTTGTTGTTCTTGAAAGTTTCTTGAAAATGTTTGTTTGCGTGTCGGTTCATTTTATAAAGTAGCAGCCTGAAGGGGATATGTTTGAGATGCACATTGAAAACCTGAGGGGGATATGTCTGAGATGCACACTGAAAACCTGAGGGGGGATATGTTTGAGATGCACATTGAAAGCCTGAGGGGGGATATGTTTGAGATGCACATTGAAAACCTGAGGGGGGTATGTTTGAGATGCACATTGAAAGCGTGGGGGTGGGGGGATATGTTTGAGATGCACATTGAAAGCCTGAGGGGGGATATGTTTGAGATGCACATTGAAAGCCTGAGGGGGGATATGTTTGAGATGCACATTGAAAACCTGAGGGGGGATATGTTTGAGATGCACATTGAAAACCTGAGGGGGGATATGTTTGAGATGCACATTGAAGGGTGGGGGGGGATATGTTTGAGATGCACACTGAAAGCCTGGGGGTGGGGGGATATGTTTGAGATGCACACTGAAAACCTGAGGGGGGATATGTTTGAGATGCACATTGAAAACCTGAGGGGGGATATGTTTGAGATGCACATTGAAAACCTGAGGGGGGATATGTTTGAGATGCACATTGAAAGCCTGAGGGGGGGGGATATGTTTGAGATGCACATTGAAAGCCTGAGGGGGGATATGTTTGAGATGCACATTGAAAGCCGGGGGGTGGGGGTGGGGGGATATGTTTGAGATGCACACTGAAAGCCTGAGGGGATATGTTTGAGATGCACATTGAAAGCCTGAGGGGGATATGCAGATGGGGAGAGAGGAAGAAGGAGGAGGAGAAGAGGTGAAGAAAAAGAAGGAAAGACAGAAAAATGAGGCTGATTTTGTGGTTTGTTTGTTTTTTTCCCCTCAAAAACACGTCACACAGTACATTTATTATGTGAGCAGTGAGTGCTCGAGTTTTCTGTGATCATAAATGCTGCAAGTGTAATTGCTACACCATTTTGTGGCCGTCATTTTTTTCTCAAAAACAGAAATCACCCAACACAGTTTATGTGAAGGATAATGAGTGCTCGCATTTTCTGTGACCGTGAAAGCTTACGCTGGTGCTCTTGCTTGTGAGCCAAGTCTGCTTTATTCATGCACAGGAGAATGTTTTATATGACACCAGTGCTGTTGTTTGTTTTGTTGCTGAGTGTCAGCTCTTGTGTTAGATGTGTGCTGGTGTAACACAAGAATAGTTGTCAGTGTTTTTATCGCAGTTCTAGTCATGCTCTTGTTTCCTTGTCTGCACGTTAAGTCACGTCCACTTCATTATCTCTTCAGAGAAATTCATGTGTGGTCTTCTATAAGCTGTTTAGAAAGAAGAAAAAACACCTTTAAAATATAAAGTTAAGAGACATGTACATTTTTTTTTTAATTGAATGTTTTCCAGTTGCTGAATATAGTACTTCCCTGTGACGTCTGTTAAATGTTTCCTCCTCTTTTCCCCTTCTCCTCCTCCTCCTCTTTCCTCTCCACCCTCTCATCCTCATCCCCCTTCTCCTCCTCCTCCTCCTTCATCTCCTCCTCCTCCACTTCCCCTCCTTCATCTCCTCCTCCTCCACCTCCTCCTCCTTCATCTCCTCCTCCTCCTCCTCCTTCATCTCCTCCACCTCCTCCTCCCCTCCTTCATCTCCTCCACCTCCTCCTCCTCCTTCCCTCCTTCATCTCCTCCACCTCCTCCTCCTTCATCTCCTCCACCTCCTCCTCCTCCTTCATCTCCTCCACCTCCTCCTCCTCCTTCATCTCCCTCCTCCTCCTTCATCTCCTCCACCTCCTCCTCCTTCATCTCCTCCTCCTTCATCTCCTCCTCCTCCTCCTCCTCCTTCATCTCCTCCACCTCCTCCTCCTCCTCCTTCATCTCCTCCTCCTCCTCCTCCTCCTCCTCCTCCTCCTTCACCTCCCCTCCTTCATCTCCTCCACCTCCTCCTCCTCCTTCCCTCCTTCATCTCCTCCTCCACCTCCCCTCCTTCATCTCCTCCACCTCCTCCTCCTCCTTCCCTCCTTCATCTCCTCCTCCACCTCCCCTCCTTCATCTCCTCCACCTCCTCTCCTCCTTCCCTCCTTCATCTCCTCCACCTCCTCCTCCTCCTTCATCTCCTCCACCTCCTACTCCTCCTTCATCTCCTCCACCTCCACCACCTCCTCCTCCTTCCCTCCTTCATCTCCTTCACCTCCACCTCCTCCTCCTCCGTCTCTCCTTCATCTCCTCCTCCTCCTTCCCTCCTTCATCTTCCCCTCTCCCCCCCTCCCTCATTTCCTTCCCCTTTTCCCCTCCTGTGTGAGTTATGTATTTTTGAAACATGTATATTAGGGTAAAACCAACCAGCCAACCAAACTCTTTCTCTGTGTGTGTGTGTGTGTGTGTGTGTGTGTGTGTGTGTGTGTCTGTAGTTGCGTATGTGCGTGTGTGTGTGTGTGTGTGTGTACATGTGTGCATGCATATGTGATTGTGTGTGTGTGTGTGTGTGTGTGTGTGTGTATTTGAACTGTATGAGCAATGGTTTCTTCACTGCAATTGGGAAGTCATTTACACCGTAGTCTTTTGTAAAAGACCATGACTCTGAAACCAGGATGTGAGATTTCACTGGCTGTTATTCTCAGCACTGTAGCCTTGGGGGCCAGTTGACCTATAGGAACCATCCCACCGCCAGCTGTCTTAAAACTCTCTTCCCTGAGAGAGTGGGGATGTAACTTGGGTAAGACACTCTCCACTATTATCAAATTCTATCCCAGATAGTCGAGATGGCCATTGCCTCCTCTGCTGTTGTTGTGACAGTTTGACACGACTTGAGTATAATAAATTTTGACTTACCAACACTACAGTCTGTTTTATATCTATCTATCTGTCTAATTTATGTATGTATGTATGTGTGCATGCATGCGTGTGTTCATGTGTGCATATGTGTGTGTATTCATGCATCTGTCTATCTATCCATCCATGTATGTATGTATAGATGGATGGATACATGGATACATCTATCTATCTATATATTATTTTAATATATATATATATTTTTTTTTTTCCTCCCATTTGTTCAGGAACAGTCGGACAGCACCCGAAACCTCTTCGGCAACACTCAGTGCATTCTTCCGCCATCGTCACTGGAGGCTGGGGGAGAGAGGGAGGGTGAGGAGGGAGGCGCGGCAGAGGGAGTGGAAGGAGGAGGTGGTGGTTTCAGTAGCAGCAGTGGCAGTGTTGGTGGTGGTGGTGGTCTGACTCTTGGTGGTAAGGAAGATCAGGATCCCTCCTCGTACTACTACTCCTCCTCCTCCTCCTACTCCATCTTGCAGCAGATTGAGAGAGGTAGATCTCTCTTCATGGAACAACAAGGTCAGAGCTCGCCTGTGCCCCCCACCACCCCCCACCCACCACTCCCCTCCCCTTTTTTGTGTGTGCCATGCGTTGCATTGTCCTTGACCTTGCACCGTGGCCTTGACCTTGCCCGTGTCCTTGACCTCGTCCTTGACCTTATGCAGCCCCCCTACCCCTTGACCTCTTCGCTTTATTTAGCATGCGTGGCCTGGCAGTGATCGGTGGGCGGTGTACTTTGATTACGTCTTTCTTGGGCTGCAATGACTGACATCCCCCCACCATCCCCCACCCCCAAACACCCCCCCCCCCCCCCTTGTTGTTTGATGTTGTCAGTTTATGTTGCGCTCATCCCCCCCTTCCCTCCTCACCCCCTCCCCTCCCCTTCCCTCGCCTCCCCTTCCCTTCCTCCTCCCATCCCCACCTAATACTTCCCCCCCCCCCCCCATTGTTGTTGAATGAGTGGCTGACATGTGAGTGTGAAGAGGTTGTTGGGCTGGCTTTTATTCAAAACAAACAATCAACAAAAAAGTGGGGGAGGGTTGAGGGGGGGTTGAATGCTTTTTGCATGGCTGGCTCGCTTGTCCACAGTATACATGCTTGACTGTGTTCCTGTGTTGCGCCTTGTCACATTTCCAGGTGGGTTTGGGTTGTTTTTTTTTTGTTTTTTTTTTGTAATTATTTTTTAATCCCATTTCTTTTTGTGTTGGGTCAGTTTTTTTGTGATTCTTTTGTTTCATGGTATTGTCATCTGTTTCTCGTGTTGTGTTGAGTTAAAGCTTTGTATTGGGTCAGTAGCCATGCTAGATTGATTATTCAGTCAATAATATAGATTGTATCACTGTGTTTTGTATTATGCTACAACTTTATTGTACAACAAGTTAAATGAATAGATAGATAGATACATAGATGAATAAATAAATGAACTGATGAATAAATGAATTGATAAATTCATAAATAATGATTATGACTTTGAGGAAAACAGTGATATATATTGCATCACTGTGTTTTGTAATTTGCTACACCTGTAATGCACAAGATAACTAAAATGAATAAACAGATAGATAATGACCATGACTTTTTGAAACAAGGGAGGCAACATTTTAACAGTTCAAAACTAAGGGGGGGGGGGGGGGGGGCATGGGGGTGTGTGAGTACAATGTATTGCAGTTTGAAAAGCAGAGAGAAAGGGAGAGGTTACAGGAGAGGGAATCGGGTGGGGGAGAAGGATCAAATGGAAGGGGTTGGATTGAAAATGGATTTTCTCTGGGGAAAATGAAACTAGATGTTCTCTGGGAAAACAAAATTACAAAAACAGAATTTCTCTTTCAAAAATCAGTTAGCCACTAACACAAAACTTCTTATCTGATCATTATGAATTGTGTACATGCATATGTATGTACACACAGACATACAGACACACACACACACACACACACACACACACACATATATATATATATATATATATATATATATATATATATATATATATATATATATACATGAGTGAAAGACAGATGTAGATAGGTACATAGATATATAATATACATGTAATGAGTGCATGTTTTCATGAGAAATGTACATGTTCTGCTAATAAACGTAAACACTTTTTTTTTTCTCAGTGATGTTTGCATGGCATCAGTCGTGCAATGTATTTGCTGTCTAACCAGTGGTTTCTTGGTACTGATTTTTGGTTCAGTCTGAAACAGGTATGTGTGGTATTTTTAATGTGTGTGTGTTAAGGGCATGTGTGTGTGTGTGTGTGCGATTGTGTGTAGTATGTGCGTGAATCATGAGCGTGCGCTTGTGTGTGTGTGTG
>NC_134892.1:9939453-9946953 GCF_041734735.1 Babylonia areolata | reverse complement strand
GTGACTAATGTCTTCTTTATACTTACACCAAAAGCTACATATCATTTTGTGTTTATACAGCTTCTATATTCTTCTGCTGAACACAAAAAGTAATGGCAATAAAGAAACAAATGATGATTTAGGAAAAGAAAAAAAGATTCCTGTATCCTTAAAACAACTACAACAGCAACAACTACACACACACACACACACACACACACACACACACACACACACACACACACACTACATATATATATGTATATTGTTTTACTGTGCTCTTTTCAGTGGGTTTTTTTTTAGGAGATAAATGAAATAAAGATAACATACCACTATCACAACACATGAAATATTTTTCCTGTATCTCTGGCTGTAGTACGAGTTTGTAACAGGATTTGGGGGCTTTATCCTAACCACTGCAAAACTGAAAACACTGCTTTATGTCTTTCTTGTAAGCTTGTGTAAAGCTGTACAGCTCTTTTTAATCCAGTGCTTCAGCGTGGCTGCAAGGGGAAAAGGATGCTTTTTTGTGATTTTCTAGTGGGGTGGGGTGGGGTGGGTGGGCTTTGTTTTATTAGTATGTTTTGATTGTGAATGTTCCTCTCTTTGTGCTGTCTGCATCTGTCTCTGTTTGTCTTCCTCTGTCTGTCTTTCTGTCTCTCCTTCCCTGTCCCTCTCTCTCTGTCATGCAATGTCATTATTTGTTTGCTTATTTAAGTGTTGTTTATTTATTTGTTTGTTTGTTTAGTATTGATTTAAAACCACCAAAAAAAAAAGAAGAATATGCATGACTCATACTGGTCAGTCATTGTCAGCATTAAAAAGAACTGCAACACAAAATCATACTGACAGATGTAAATCTGTCAATGGATGGAATTGGTTTTTATGGTTTTAGTTTACTTCTTTTTTTTTTCTTTATCAGTCACAGTATATATTGATATAAAGTGCTTTGAGCTCACCCTGAGAATGAGCACTGAAAAATTGTTTTTGTCAGCATTGTTGTTATTATTGTGGTTGCGGTTTTTGTTGTTATGATTATTATTATTATTGTTATTACCACTGTTGTTATCATCAACGGTACTGTTGATGTTATTATTGTTTGTTTTTGTTTTCTTTTTCTTCTTCTTCTTTTTCTTCCTCTTCTGCTGCTCCTCTTTGATGTTGTCGTTTTGATGATTATCATCATTATATCATCAACATTACCATCAACATCATCATTATCAACCATGATCATCATTAAAACGGAACGTTCCTTCCCCACCCTCGTTCTCCCAGGTGGCTTCATCATGGACCAGGAGCGACGGCGCATCGAAGAACTCCGGCGTCGGGCAGCGGACGAGGGCAGGGCATTGTGGGAAGAGAGGCGACTGCGGGAGGCCAACTGCAAGAGCTTCAACTCGCTCGAGTCGGAGGACTCCAGCATTGCGTCGAGCTGCGACACCACGTCGGAAAAGGAGACGAGGTGAGTTGTGTGTGTGTGTGTGTGTGTGTACATTGTGTTTTTTTGTGGGTTTTTTTTGTGTGTGTGTGTGTGTGTGTGTGTGTGCCCTGTTTAAGGTTCATACAGGTTTTAAAAAATCTTGAAAGTATCTTTGAATTGACCCCTCTCCCCCCCCATCCCCACCTCCCTCCACCTGAGGCATTATAACAGATTGGCATGACATTATTTCTGTCAGTGATTATTGCATTGACGTTTCACATGAATTCAGATTTGAAATGGAAGGAAGAAGAAAAACAGTTAAAAAAAACAAAAAACAAGAGAGGCAAGGCCTGCAAGACTCACTTGTGATAAATTAAGTCTCCTAGCATTAATTACAGAGTAATTTCCCTTTTTTACTACCTGCACCAAAACGTTTGCAAAATAAATAAAAATTCCATGCTTAGCAAAAGAAGTTCCTGTTTGAACAAAAAATGATAATAATGACTCCTCTTGTTGTTGTGTCAGAATAAGAGGTCAAAGTGCCAAGTTTAGAGAATACAGAAAATATAAATATAACAGTAAATGCAGTTATGCATATAATTAGGCTTCTTTTTTATTTTTTTATGCCCATCCCAGAGGTGCAATATTGTTTTAAACAAGATGACTGGAAAGAACTGAATTTTTCCTATTTTTATGCCAAATTTGTTGTCAACTGACAAAGTATTTGCAGAGAAAATTTCAATGTTAAAGTTTACCATGGACACACAGACACACACGCACACACACACACACACACACACACACACACACACAGACAGCCGAACACCGGGTTAAAACATAGACTCATGTTTACACAAGTGAGTCAAAAAGAAAGAGAAAAAGAGGCCACCCAGATAGGATCTTTACAACTTAAACCATGGTTTACCATGTAGTAGATGTCAGTTCATTCAAAGTAGCATAAAGCTGTTTTCAAAATACTTATTTTTCTTCAAATGGGTTCCTGTTGTGATGGTTGTTTTTTTTTCTTGTTTTTTCTCTCTCCATTTTCAGCATTAACTCATTCAGCTCCTCTGACTGAACATTGCTGTGGCATCGGTTTGTGTCTCATTAAAACCGTTTTCACGTTCCTACATGTGCGTAAACCATAAAGAAAGAGTACTTACTTATACAGTATGATTTCTGGTTGTACCCACAAGTAATTTAGGATAAACAGTGCATTTTCTGCGGATTTTTTCTTATCAATATTATGACATGGAAGCCTGCTGAGGCTGTAGCCTCCATGGGTAGAATGGGTTAATTAACGGGAGTTTTAAAGTTTTGTTTTTTAAATTCTGTGGTTGAAAACCTGTATGAGTCCTGTGGGCTATTGTTGGTGGTGTCCTGTTGATGGTTGATGTTTTTTGTCAGGTTTTTGTTTGTGTATGTTGTTGTTTTCGTCAAGACTGTCTTGATGTGTGATTGGCTGTGGTGTTGGATTTTTCCGGGTGTCTGGCTGTATAATCATGTGTGGGGTTGATCTTCCATTGATGCCAACCATCCCGATACTGTCATGATACTTTTGTTTTGACCAGTCACAACTGCTTTTTTCATTTTTATGATATTTATATAGCACTTGACTTCTCTCAGAGACCATGTTATACAAATTCCAAATTGTTCCCAACCACCACCACCACCCCAATTCTAAATTTTTCCAAAAGAAATTTCAAATTATTGTTGTTGTTGTTTTTAACAGTTCCAAATTGTTCACATTGTCCCACACAAAAAAAAGGTTCAAAAGTAATTCCAAATTGTTCCTTAAAAAAAAAAAAAAAAAAAAAAGGATTGGTATCTCTCTGGATGGTTTCTTGTCACACTTGATTTTTTTTTCTTCCTCTCTGTTGGCATGTTCATGCTCCTGCTGAGAGAGAGAGAGAGAGAGAGGGAGGGGGGGATGGGGTGGGGGACAGTCTTTTAGCATGGGTCATTAGAATTGTGTGACTGTTTGTGTGTGTGTGCATGTAAATGGTTTGGTATGTGTTGGTGATTAATCCGAGCAAGGGCATTAGCCTTAAAGACCCAGTGTGATCAGGGCAGGAAAGGAAGGTGAGTTATGTTTACCATGTGTTCATTGGGGTGTTTCGTTGTTGTTTTCATCAGCATCTTCATCGTCATCATCATCATCATCATCATCATCATCGCCACCTATTGTAGGGTGCATTTGTCATTGTCATTATGTGTTTGAGTTTTTCATCAGCATTGTCATTATTTGTCATTGGTTATTATGTTTTTCCTGTTCTTGTTCCTCATTTCTCCCTCTTCCTCTATTTTGTGAAAAAAAAAAAGATAGAAAAAAAGACTTCATGAAAGGCACATACATTATTTCCTTTACAACTATACCATAGTATTGTGAATTTTCGTTTGTTCTCAATGAAGACTATACTTTATTCTGCGTCAGAGTGTATTTATCTTCTGTCTTTTGTATTATTTATTTTTTATTCATTATAATTGTTATTATTTTGATGGTTGTTTGTTTATGAAGAAAGACAACTTAGCAGCACCACTCCCCTCTTCAGACGCCTCTGTCCCCCACCCCGCCCCCCCAAACACACCTACAACATTTGATTTTATCCACTACAACCCCCACCCCCAACACACGCAGTCCCTTCTCCTTTCATATCACAGCAATAATATGAATGTTAGATTTGCATTTTTAAAGAAAAGCTAATGCGGCTTTTTTTTCTTTAAAAAAAAAAAAATCTTTTGTGGCATTGTTTAGTGGAGATGAAGCGGTTTGGGGAATGTGTGTGGGTGGGTGGGAGGTGTTTGCGCTTGTTGTTGTCGATGGAGATTGATGGAAATTACAGCGCATGCCATGGCAGAATCCGTCAGGGACTGCTGAGGTCTGCTGATCAGAGTTCGAGAACCCTGTCTCAGCACAGTACGCATTGTGTCGTTTGGAAAAGCTCTTTTGAATTCCCTCTCTCCATTCAGGTGTCAATGGGTGGGGTACCTGATTGTGGCTGGGGGAAGGTTAAGGAGAGGGTTATGGGCCCTGCACCATCCTTTGCCGAGGCATGGACACAGTGAAATATGAATTAAGTGCCACAGTGGTCCTAATGGGTAATGGGGCCGTTCACCTTTTGGAATGTTCAGCGGGAAGTGTTCACTTGTATTGTATCGTTATTAGCTTTGTGTGAGTGTGTGTGTGGGTGGCCTGAACGATTTTTTATGGTTGGACATGCATCGGTGAACATGGTTCCGTTTTTTGTTTTTTTTTTGTTTTGTTATTTAAGTTTGAGTTAGTTGCCATCAGTGTGTCCTCAATTTTTCTGCCTGCCTTGGTTATTTATTTGTTTGTTGTTTCGTGTAATGGTTTCTTTAAAGAATATATGTGCCTTGTTTACTCAGTTATTTTGTTATGCAGTTATATCATTTCTTTCTCCCTTCTTTCTTTCCTTCTTCTTCTTCGTTCGTATGCACACGAGTGGGCTTTTACGTGTATGACCGTTTTTACCCCGCCATGTTGGCAGCCATACTCCGCTTTCGGGGGTGTGCATGCTGGGTATGTTCTTGTTTCCATAACCCACCGAACACTGATATGGATTACAGGATCTTTAACGTGCGCATTTGATCTTCTGCTTGCATATACACACGAAGGGGGTTCAGGCACTAGCAGGTCTGCACATGTGTTGATCTGGGAGATCGTAAAAATCTCCACCCTTTACCCACCAGGCGCCGTCACCGTGATTCGAACCCGGGACCCTCAGATTGAAAGTCCAACGCTTTAACCACTCGGCTATTGCGCCCGTCAATTCTTTCTTTCCATCTTTCGTGGGTTTTTTTTTTCTCCATCTTTTTTTTTCATTCGTTCCTTCCCATCTTCTCATTTCTGTCTTTCTAGTTGTCTCGTGCTTCACTTTCCCTTGTTTAAAGTCCCTGAGTATGTGAATCATTTCGTTTACCTTCCAGCATCAAGTTATTCAGCATTATTTTATCATGGCACACAGCTTCAGTCTTCTCCATGAATAATTAACTTTGACACAGAGGATGATGATACAGTTCTTTTCTCCAATAACACATTGCAAAAAAAACAACAACAAATAAACACACACATGCAAAAAAATCCCAACACACACACACACACACACACACACACACACACACACACACACACACACAAGCAAAAAAAAAAAAGAAGAAAAAAAAGAAGCAGTAACACACACACACACACACACACACACACACACACACACACACACACACACACACACACACACTACTCACCTTAATGTAGACAGATTGATGTAGAGTCATTGGAGAAAAAATATAACCTCCCCCCTCCCACGTACTCCCTCCAAAAACAATATAAATGAATCAATCGACAGATTAATAATGATAAAATAAAAAAAAGTTTCATCTTAGCTCTCAGTCTTCATCGCTTGCTGTGGCATGCAACTGGGGATGTCGCAAGTTTATCATCAGCCATTGCCTCCCCCCCCTCCCCACCGCCTCCACGCCCCCACAACTTTTACCCACCATCCTTATCTTTTCCTCTCTGTCTGTCTGTCTCTTTCTCTCTCTCCTCCTCTCTCTCTCTCTCTCTCTCTCTCTCTGTCTGTCCCTCCCACTCTCTCCCCCTCTCTCTCTCTCTTCTCATTTATTCCGTTCTCCCAGCCCCTTTTCCGTCTGTCTCTGTCTGTCTGTCTGTCCTTCCCTCTCTCTCTCTTCCTCTCTCTCTGTGTCCCCCCTCTCTCCCTCTCTCTCTCTCTTCTCATTTATTCCGTTCTCCCAGCCCCTTTTCTGTCTGTCTCTGTTTGTCTGTCTGTCTCTCCCTCTCTCTCTCTTCCTCGCTCTCTCTTTGTCCCCCCTCTCTCCCTCTCTCTCTCTTCTCATTTATTCCGTTCTCCCAGCCCCTTTTCTGTCTGTCTCTGTCTGTCTCTGTTTGTCTGTCTGTCTCTCCCTCTCTCTCTCTTCCTCTCTCTCTCTCTGCCCCCCCTCTCTCTCCCCCTCTCTCTCTTCTCATTTATTCCGTTCTCCCAGCCCCTTTTCTGTCTGTCTCTGTTTGTCTCTGTCTGTCTGTCTCTCCCTCTCTCTCCTCTTCCTCTCTCTCTCTCTCTGTCCCCCCCCTCTCTCTCCCTCTCTGTGTTCTCATTTATTCCGTTCTCCTAGCCCATTTTCTGTCTGTCTCTGTCTGTCTGTCTGTCTGTCTCTCTCCCTCTCTCTCTCTCTCTTCCTCTCTTTCTCTGCCCCCCCCCCCCTCTCTCTCTCTCTTTTCTCATTTATTCTGTTCTCCCAGCCCCTTTTCTGTCTGTCTCTGTTTGTCTGTCTGTCTGTCTCCCTCTCTCTCTCTCTCTCTCTTCCTCTCTCTCTCTCTCTCTCTCTTCTCATTTATCCCGTTCTCCCCAGCCTCTTCTCTCTCTCGCTGTCTCTGTCTTTCTATCTGCCCCCCCCCACCCCCCGCCTCCCCTCCCCTACCCCTTCCCCTTCCCCTCTCTCTCTGTTCAGCTGTCGCTGCCGCAGCGTGTCTGAGTGTGTGCGTGCCTTGGTAGTCATCGAGTCATCGATGGATGTTAACCTTGTGGTGTGAAAAGATCGATAATTGTTTATTGTGTGTGTGCTTTTGCTGAGAGGAAGGGGTGGAGGGTTGGCTGCTAATCGATGGTTTTCTGTGCTGTAAGGTTCTCTATCTTCGGTTTTTTTTGGGTTTTTTTTGTTTGTTTGGGGGGAGGGAGTGTGTTGTGGGGGTGGGCGTGGTGTGTGTGTGTGTGTGTGTGTGTGTGCAGGTTATTTTGAGTAATGTTTTTGTTCTCCGCTCTTCCGTGTCCATTTTTTCTTCTGTCTGGTGTTACACGTTGTTGTTGTTGTTGTTTCCCCTTTTCTTGTAGTTTTTGTTTTTGTGTGTGGGGATTTCTCACATTTCTTCCTTTGCTTCATCGTTTTCTTCTTTGTGTGTCTGTCTTTCTGTTTCTCTCTCTCCTCTCTGTCTTTTCCAACCCCTGCCCGCAGTCTGTCTACGTCTATCTGTCTCTCTCTCTCCCTCTCTCTCTCTCCCTTTCCCTCTCTCCCTCTCTCTCCCTCTCTCCCCCGTCTCTCTCTTCGTCTCTCCTGTCTGTCTCACCCCC
>NC_134892.1:9931953-9934453 GCF_041734735.1 Babylonia areolata | reverse complement strand
CACACACACACACACATATAACCCAAACTTACCACGATGAATGACAATAATTTGCATGGACGTACTGATGATTATACTACGATAAGAAAATGACGAGTAATGCGCTATTTAGAAATGTGTTTCATTTAAGAAGAAATGGAAACCCCTTGCCCTGGTGCAACAGTTACCATGTACTATGCTCTCCCCCCCCCCCCCTCGCCACCCCCCTGTCCCCCGCCCCAAACTATACCCTCCCCCCCGCCCCCCCCCCCCTGCCCCCCAAAAAGAAAAATTATTTGATAGCAATCCGCAGCTGAGTTGACACTCCATTAAAAAAAAAAAGAAAAAAAAAGAAATAAAGAATAACAAAAAAACAAAAATGAGGAGGAGGGGGGGGGGGGGAGGAGAGACAGGCAGCAATTGGATAATGTTTTGAAAGAGAAATGCATTGATTGGACGTAGTCTCGGGGGAAAAGAAGAACAAGGCAGGCAGTGATTGGATATGGTTTTGAAAAAGAGAAAGGCAGGCCGTGATTGGAGAGTTTTGAAACGAGAGCGGCAATGTGATTGGGTGGGTATTGTTACCGTGTCCCGTTTTGACAGAGCGCGACTGGCTGGCTGTCACGTCCGAGTTTTGGTGGTGTCGAGAGCTTGTGATTGGCTGGATTCATGGCACGTGTGTGTGTGTGTGTGTGTGTGTGTGTGTGTGTGTGTGTGTGTGTTCGACTTCCTGGTTGTGTGTGTGTGTGTGTGTGTGTGTGTCTTGAGTGTTTTGAGACGAGAGTTGTGATTGAGCACGTCGTAGTTGAGGAAGAAGAAGGGGGTAGGGAGTTGGTTTGTCGGTTGAGGATAAGGGGACGAGAAACGACAGGTCACGATACAACAACACTTTCTCTCTCTCTCTCTCTCTCTCTCTCTCTCTCTCTCACACACACACACACACCAACTGCAGCGGCTGCCAGACAGATTCTAGCAGAATGACAAAAGATATAAAAGAAGATGAGGGGCGAATAAAACATCCCTGATGATAATAATGGTGATGGTTGTGGCTGCTGTTCAATCATCGTAACCCACTATAGTGGCTGATTCAGTACTGGTCTGTGTATGGCTTGCACGCAGATTAGATCGTTACCCCACCATCATAATCATCTGGTAGGCATGCTGCTATTCCTGACGAGTGAAAGGAGATGAAGAGGGTTCAATATTGGTGTGTGTGTGTGTTTGTGTGTGTTTGTGTGTGTTAGTGTGTGTGTGTGGTGTGGTGTGGTGTGTGTGTGTGTGTTTGTGTGTGTCAGTGTGTGTATGTGTGGTGTGTGTGTGTGTGTCTGTGTCTGTGAGTTTGTGTGTGTGTGTGTGCATGTGTTTGTGTGTGTGTGTGTGTGTGAGAGAGAGAGAGAGAGAGAGAGAGAGAGTTTGTGTGTGGTGTGGTGTGGTGGTGCTGGTGATGGTGGTGGTGGTGTGTGTCTGTGTGTTTGTGTGTGCGTGTGTGTGTGTGCATGTGTGTGTGTGCACGCGTGTGCGCGTGTGTACGTGCGTGCGTGAGCACGAAAAACAATTGTGATGGTTGACACGGAGAGAAAGAAAAGGGGTTGGGGTTGGGTAGAGAGGGAGTAGTAAAAGTGTGTGTGTGGGTGTGGGTGTGTGTGTGTAAGTGTGTGTGTGAGTGTGTGTGTGTGTGTGTGTGTATGTGTGTGTGTGTGTGTAAGCACGAAAAAGGATCGCGATGGTTGACACATGAAGAAAGAGAGAAAGAGAAAGTGCAAAAAAAGGGGAGGAGTAAAAGTGTGTATGTGTGCTTGTTTCTTTGTGTGTGTGTGTGTGTGTTAGAGAGACAGAGACAGACCGGGAGAGACAGAGACAAGAGATTTACTCTGATCCAGAAAAACAAAAAAACAACAATAACAAACGTGATGTCAAAGAGAGACCTGGAGCACAAGAACGAGGGCTAAAACATTGCTGGGCAAAGGCTGTTGCACACACACACACACACACACACACACACACATACACACACACACACACACACACACGCACACACACACGCACACACACGCTCGCACGCACGCACTCGCGTTAAGGGTTAATTATGCAGCTCCATAAGTACGATTCGCAAAGCCTAGCTGTGAGAGGAGACGCAGAGACAAATGGGGTTGAAATGTTACTGGGTGAAAGTGTTCAACTTTTCTTTTCTCATTTTCTTTTTTTCTTTTTTTTTCTTTCTTTTTTTCTTCACTTGTTTTTTTTTTCTCTCTAAAGTTTTTCTTCTTTATTGTTGTTAAATACGGAAAGGCGGGAAAAGATGGAGGGGGTGGGGTGAGACAAAGAGAGAGAGAGACAGAGAGAAACACAGAGAGACAGAGAGAAAGAGAGATAGACAGACAGACAGAAACACAGAGAGACCGAGAGAGAGAGAGATAGACAGACAGACAGACAGAAACAGAGACACACACACACACACACACACACACACACACACACACACACACAGAGGGAGAGAGAGAGAGATAGAGACAGAGAGAGA
>NC_134892.1:9906953-9909453 GCF_041734735.1 Babylonia areolata | reverse complement strand
GCTGCAGTCCTGCCCGCTCCACCAAGCGCTCCGAGAGAAAACCTGGCCCGACCCATTCCCAGCGGCCCGGAAGCTCTACGGAGGACTGGAGGACCTGCAACGTACTGCCGACTTTGTCGAGGAGACGGAGGAATCCATCTGATAAATGACGAACGAGACAACAGCAACAACTCCAGAAACACTGCCAAGGACTGGCTGATTGGTCCCCTTGCAGAAACCGGTACTGCAATGCTAGTAGTAAACGGGGTGCAACAGCAGAAACAGTACTGGCCTCCCCCACAAGCAAAGTTAACCTGAATTGATATAAGCGGTTTGCTTGTCGCTCCGTCTCCGTGTGTGTGTGTGTGTGTGTGTAACGTGTTTACTGAATAGTTTTGTTGTAAACCAATAACCTGAATCGTAACAATAGTCACCGTTACAGCTCAGCGTCACAAACTGCTTCCACCGTTACCACTGTCACTAAAAACAGGGTCGCTCTCTGTCGCCACCACCACCACCACCACCACCACTACTACTACCACTACTACTACTACTACAACTACATTTTACCACCAGAACCTAGGTCGCTCCCTGACACTACTACCACCACCACTACCACTACTACTACCTACTACCACTGCTGCCACCACCACCACCACCACCACCTTTTACCACCAAAACCAGGATCGCTCTCAGAGCACCATCCCGCCCCTCCACCCTCCCCCCCCCCCCCCCCTCAGCCCCCACCTCCCCAACACGCCCCCCCCCCTCCAAACCCACAGCCCCTCCACCCCCCTCCTCCCTTTACTCCCTTCCCCCCGCCCCCACCCAAAACTTGTGCGTGATCTGCAAACACGTGGCAGTTGCGGCAGCAGTAGTAGTAATAACAACAGCAGCAGCAGGAAACAGCCTGTGGTCTCCCGGCAGAAAGAAGAGAACATCACCATCATCATCATCATCATCATCATCACCCGTCGACTACGATCCACACTCCTCTACCTCTCCCCCCCCCCCCCCACACCTTTATCCCCCTCTTACTTCCCCTCCTCCTTCTTCGCCACCCTCCCTCTCCACCTCCTCCTCCTCCTCCTTCCTCTTCGCTCTTTACGACAACGACGGACGGCGGACGGCGACGCTTTTACATCATTTACGCTTGCAACAAACCCGTCGTCGTTGCAGACTGCGCGTGCGCGCGTGTGTGTGTGAGAGAGGGGGGATGGGGGGTGGGGAGGTCAGGGGGGCAGGGATAGAGAGAGTCAGTCTGTTTTTTCTCGTGGCTTGTGTAGGTATGTGTGTGTGTGTGTGTGTGTTCGGAGGGAGAGGAGAGGTAAATTTTTAAACACTGGCTCTGCTGGCACTGCTGCTACTTGACCGACACTTCGTCAGTTCTGTTCAGTGAAGAAGAATCCTTTTTCTTTTTTTTTCTTTTTTTCGCTTTGCAGTACAGTGTGTAGTGTTCTAATTTTCATACCTGAAGCCCCAGTTTTGCTACAGGGTGTGTGTGTGTGTGTGTGTGTGGAGGGAGGGAGTGAGGAGGTGGGGTCTTCGTCTTCTTCTTCGTTGTCGTTGTCGTCGTCCTCCTGTTCCTCCTCCTCCTCCTTCTTCTTCCTTCTCCTCCTCCAACTCGTCCTCGTCCTCCTCCTCCTCCTCCTTCTTCCTTCTCCTCCTCCACCTCGTCCTCCTCCACCTCTTCCTCCTTCTCGCTGTGTCTCTGTCACAACGACTTACCTTTGTTTTTTCCATTCTTTTCTTTTTCTTCTTTTTCCCCCCCAGAAAATGGGATCAAGGTAGTTTGTCCAACATCCGTGATGTGATGTGGCTCGTGTGTGTGTGTGTGTGTGTGTGTGCGCGCGCGCGCGCGCGCGTCTGTGTGTGTGTGTGGACTCTGTGTGTACGTGTTTGTTTGCGTACGTGTTTTTGTTCGATCGGTGTTGGACGAAGAATAAAAAGAATGAGGAGAAAAAGAAGAATCTGTAGAGTGATGTCTCTTTGGGAGCGAGGAGGAAGAGGAGGAGGAGGAGGAACATGGACAGATGAGGATCGGATTTCCGAAATTTCTTCTCCATCTCCTCTTCAACAACAGGTAGCGAGCGAGCTTTCGCCCAGTTTTGCCGTTGGCGAGGTAGTTAGGTAGGTGGGTGAGAGAGAGAGGAAGGGGAGGGGGGTGTCGCCGCCGCTGCTTGCATTATATCGAAGTCTGCCGTCGCTCGTTACTAGTAATGTGTCGTCCTCCGCCTCGGCAGAGCAGGAGAAGGAATAGGAGAAGCTGAAGACAGAAGATAGAGAGATGTGGAAAGAACTGTTTGTCCTCAACGGTGGTGATGGAGGAGGTGGAGTTGTGTCTCTGTGCATGTGTGTGTGTGTATTATGTGTGTGTTATTTATTACCTGTTGCAGTAGTGGGTTTGGAAACCAGGTATGCCGGTGGATTTACAGGTACAGGTGCGTGTGTGTGCGCGCGCGTGCGTGTGTGTGAGAGAGAGACAGACAGACAGACAGAGACAGAGAGAAAGACAGAGAGA
>NC_134892.1:9891953-9899453 GCF_041734735.1 Babylonia areolata | reverse complement strand
CACTGGAGCTGTACAGCTAATGACATTAAACGTTTCAGTGTTCTATAGTACCTACTATGTCACTGGGGCTTTACAGCTGATGACATTAAACGTTTCAGTGTTCTATAGTACCTACTATGTCACTGGAGCTGTACAGCTAATGACATTAAACGTTTCAGTGTTCAGTGTTCTATAGTACCTACTATGTCACTGGAGCTGTACAGCTAATGACATTAAACGCTTCAGTGTTCAGCGTTCTATAGTACCTACTATGTCACTGGAGCTGTACAGCTAATGACATTAAACGTTTCAGTGTTCTATAGTACCTACTATGTCACTGGGGCTGTACAGCTAATGACATTAAACGTTTCAGTGTTCAGTGTTCTATAGTACCTACTATGTCACTGGAGCTGTACAGCTAATGACATTAAACGTTTCAGTGTTCAGTGTTCTATAGTACCTACTATGTCACTGGGGCTGTACAGCTAATGACATTAAACGTTTCAGTGTTCAATGTTCTGTACAGCTAATGACATTAAACGTTTCAGTGTTCAGTGTTCTATAGTACCTACTATGTCACTGGAGCTGTACAGCTAATGACATTAAACGTTTCAGTGTTCAGCGTTCTGTACAGCTAATGACATTAAACGTTTCAGTGTTCAGCGTTCTGTACAGCTAATGACATTAAACGTTTCAGTGTTCAGTGTTCTATAGTACCTACTATGTCACTGGAGCTGTACAGCTAATGACATTAAACGTTTCAGTATTCTATAGTACCTACTATGTCACTGGAGCTGTACAGCTAATGACATTAAACGTTTCAGTGTTCAGTGTTATGTACAGCTAATGACATTAAACGTTTCAGTGTTCAGTGTTCTATAGTACCTACTATGTCACTGGAGCTGTACAGCTAATGACATTAAACGTTTCAGTGTTCAATGTTCTGTACAGCTAATGACATTAAACGTTTCAGTGTTCAGTGGTCTATAGTACCTACTATGTCACTGGAGCTGTACAGCTGACATTAAACGCTTCAGTGTTCTTTCTCTCTCTCTCTTCTCTCTCTTCATTCCTCCCTCACTCTCTTTTCTCTTTTCTCCCTCTCCCGACTTGTCTCTCGTCTTTCTCGCTAACTCTGTGTGTGTGTGTGTGTGTGTGTGTGTGTGTGTCCCTTCCCCCTCCCCCCACCCTCTCTCTCTCTCTCTCTCTCTCTCTCTCTCTCTCTCTCTCTCTTAAAATCTTAATCTTTGAATAAAAAAGTTTTGAGTCCTTTCTTTCTTATTGTTTCTGTGAGTTCGTATTTTTCCTCCCACCTATCAGTCTGGCTGTCCAGTCCACCCACCCCACTACCCACACACCCGTCAACGAAGACCCCGCGGCGCCACCCCACTTACCTGTGTGTGTGTGTCTGTGTGTGTGTGGTTGTGTGTGTGTCTGTATAGTGTGTGTGTGGCTGAGTGTCTGTGTGTCTGTGTCCAGACGGAAAGCAGTGGGTGGTATGCTGTATCGTCATGACACATTATAGCCCACCTCTTCCTCCTTCTCCTCCTCTTCCTCTTCCTCCTCCTCCTCTCTCCTCCTCTCCCTTCAAGACGAGTTGATGGAAAGAGGCGTGCTATTTCCGTTGCCCATCTTGCTCTTGTTGCCCCGTTGCTGATGGAGTGTAGGTTGTCTTCTTGTTAGAGTGGGTGGTTTGGTTGGTGGGGGAGGATGGAGGTGGGGGAGAGGAGTGGGGAGGGTGGGGGTTGTAGGTAAGAGGTGTTGACAGCACATGCACACATTTTTCGCACACAAACTCTAGCTCGCGCGCACGTACGCGCGCGCGCACACACACACACATTCTCTCTCTGTCTCTCTCTCTCTCTCTCTGTCTCTCCCTCTCTGTGTCTCTGTCTCGTTCAGTCACTCTTTCTCCCTCTCACTCTTTCTTCCCCCATTCTCTCTCTCTCTCTCTCTCTCTCTCTCTCTCTCTTAGTATCTTCCCCTGTCTCTTTCTGTCCTGCCTTCCCCCTCTCCTTCTCTCCCCCCCCCCTCTCTCGCAGATAAACAGAAACATAATTTTTACATGCAAGCGCGGGAGAGTAGGCATAATACACACTCACATACACATACACACACACGCACGCACACACACACACACACACACACACACACACACACACACACACACATACATACAAACACACACACACACACATACATACAAACACACACACACACACACACATACACACACACATACACATACATACAAACACACACACACATACATACATACAAACACACACACACACACACACACAAACATACACACGCATTATGCTAACTCTCCCGCGCGCGCATGTGATACACACACACACACACACACACACACACACACACACACACACACACATATATATATATAATATTACCCCTTGTCTCCCTCTCTCACCCTTTCGCTTTCTGTCTTGCTCCCTCCCTCCTTTCTCTCTCTCTCTAGCCCCCCCATCCCCCACTCCCACCCCATCTCTCTTTCCCTCCTTCGCTCTCTCTCTCTCTCTGTGTCTCTCTCTCTCTCTCTCTCTCTCTCTCTCTCTCTCTCTCTCTCTCTCTCTCTCTCTCAAGTACTCTTTCTCTCTTTTTCTTTTCCCACCGTCTGTCTGTCTGCCCCCTAGGTGGTGGTGGTGGTGGTGGTGGTGGTGATGATGATGCTGACGATCGTCAGACAGTGACGGAGCGAAGGGTGGCGAGACACTGATCGCGCAGGTTCTGATGTCGCTCCTTCCCTTTCCTTGTCTTGTCTGTTCGACTGTTTGGCTGTCTCTGTGTCTGTCTCTGTTTCTGTTTGTGTGTCTGTTTGTGTGTCTGTGTCTGTTCTGTCTATGTGTCTGTGTCTGTTCTGTCTATGCGTCTGTCAGTCTGTCTTTTGTTCTGTGTCTGTCTGTGTGTCTGTGTCTGTTCTGTCTCTGTGTCTGTCAGGCTGTCTCTGTTCTGTGTCTGTGTCTGTCTCTGTCTGTTCTGTCTATGTGTCTGTCAGGCTGTCTCTGTGTCTGTCTCTGTCCTGTCTCTGTGTCTGTCTGTGTGTCTGTTCTGTGTCTGTCTCTGTTCTGTCTCTGTCCTGTCTCTGTTCTGTCTCTGTGTCTGTCTGTGTCTGTTCCGTCTCTGTGTCTGTCTGTTCTGTCTCTGTGTCTGTTCTGTGTCTGTCTGTTCTGTCTCTGTGTCTGTCTGTGTCTTTTCTGTCTCTGTGTCTGTTCTGTGTCTGTCTGTGTGTCTGGTCTGTGTCTGTTCTGTCTGTGTGTCTGTGTCTGTTCTGTCTCTGTCTGTGTGTCTGTTCTGTGTCTGTTCTCTGTGTCTGTCTGTGTCTGTTCTGTCTCTGTGTCTGTTCTGTGTCTGTCTCTGTGTCTGTCTGTGTCTGTTCTGTCTCTGTGTCTGTCTGTGTCTGTGTCTGTCTCTGTGTCTGTGTCTGTTCTGTCTCTGTGTCTGTGTCTGTTCTGTCTCTGTGTCTGTCCGGGTGGCGAGACACTGACTGCACACAGGTTCTGATGTCACTCCTTTCTTTGGCTGTCTGGCTGGCTGTCTGTGTGTCTGTATCTGTCTGGCTGTCTCTGTTTTTATCTTTATGTCTTTTTCTTGTTTCTATCACTGTCTATCTAGCTATCTGTCTGTCTCAGCTTTCTTTCTCTGTGTTTCTCTCTCTTTCTCTCTCTCTGTCTTTCACTGTGTCGTTATCGTTATCATTATCGTTATCGTTATCTTTCACTGTGTCTCTCTCTCCCCCTCTCTCTTTCTCTGTGTCTCCTATACTCTCTCTCTCTTCCCCTTCCTCTTTCTCTCGCTCCCGTATCTCTCTCTCTCTTTATAACTCTTTCTGTCACTCTCTCTGTCGCCCTCGCTCTCTTTCTCTGTATGCCTCTTTCTCACTCTCTCTCTCTCTCTCCTGTCTCTCTGATTCTCTCCTTCATCTGTCTCTCTTAATCACACACTTTTTTTTTTCACTCTCCCTCTTTGTATCTCCCTTCCTCATTTTCTCTCTTTCACCATCTCTGTCTGTCTGTCTGTCTGTCTGTCTGTCTGTCTCTCTCTCTCTCTGTCTGTCTCTCTCTCTCTCTCTCTCTCTCTCTCTCTCTCTCTCTGTCTCTCCATATATACATAGCTATTTCTCTTTAAACTATCTACTTATGTCTCTATTTAGTCAGCCATGTTTCTCCCTTTCTCCCACAACTCACCTTTCCCTCTCCATGTGTATATTTTTTCTTCTCTTTTTTCTTCTTCTTCTTCTCTCATTTCTTTATCTTATTCACTAACTTGTTTTTCTTACCTTTATCTGCTTTCTGTTGTGAACAACGTATCTTAAAAATTATGTTTACATTCATTGTAAATTCTTTAAATATATTAATCTCCACGGCGGCTCAAAAAAGAAAAGAAAAAAAAGGGGGGAAACAATGTATGACTGCAATGACTGTCGTTTATATGCAGTTGGAAAATTTATTTCAACATAATTGCAATTGTGTAGCGTCCACCAGCCGTCAAACGAAACAAATGTATTTAATCACATTCCTGAGCACCATATAAGCTGTTAGCTTGTTGTTGCTCCGCTGTCTATCTGTACATGTGTGACATATTTACTGGATAAAAATTTTGTTTAAAAAAAACAAAAAACAACTCACCTTTATGTACCTCCTCCCGTCTCTCTCTCTCTCTCTCCCGCTCTCGCATTCCCACCCTCATTTTCTCTCTCTGTCTCTTCTCTCCATCTATCTATCTTGTTTCTCCCCATCTCTTCCAGTATACATCTATGTTTCTGTCTGTCTCTTTTCAATATCTATGTCTCTCTCTCTCTCCCTTCCTGTCTCAACTTTCTCTTTGAATACATCTGTCTCTCCCTCTCTCTTCCTCTCTCTTTCATTATATATATATATATATATATATATTTATATATAATCTCCTTTTGCCTTTCCCTCTCTTCCTCAATCTCTGTCTGTCTCTCTCTCTCGATATGTCTGTCTCCTTATACCTTTCCCTATCTCTCTCTCTCTCTTTCGATGTATCTCCCCTCTCACTCTCTCTCTCTGTCTCTTTCCTTCCCTCCGCCCCCTCTCTCTCTCTCTCTTTCACTCCCTCCCCCCCTCTCTCTCTGTCTCTTTCACTCCTTCCCCCCCTCTCTCTCTGTCTCTTTCACTCCCTCCCCCCCTCTCTCTCTGTCTCTTTCACTCCCTCCCTCCCCCCTCTCTCTGTCTCTTTCACTCCCTCCCTCCCCCCTCTCTCTCTCTCTGTCTCTTTCACTCCCTCCCCCCCCCCCTCTCTCTGTCTTTCACTCCCTCCCTCCCCCCTCTCTCTCTCTGTCTCTTTCACTCCCTCCCCCCCCCCTCTCTCTGTCTCTTTCACTCCCTCCCTCCCCCCCCCTCTCTCTCTCTGTCTCTTTCACTCCCTCCCTCTCACTCTCTCTCTGTTTCTCTCTATCCACCTCTCCTTTTCGTCTGGGACAACCACTGTGTCTTTCAGATTGACCCTCTTTTTTTTCTTTCTTTTTTTTTTCTCTCTCTCTCTCTCTCTCTCTCTCTCTCCCGACACCTGATTGATGGGCATGTGCCTTGAACACTTTTGTTTTCTTTTTCCTTTTTTTTTTTGTACCACCAGCACGCTATTTTCTTTGGGTCGCTTGCTCACTACTTTCTTTTGCCCCTGTAATTATCTCGCTGTTTTCTGCCTGTGTTTCTCGTGTCTCTGTCTGTCTGTCAGTCTGTTTGTTTGTCTGTTGCACGCACAGTCTACCTGTCTGTCTGTGTTTGTCTGTCTTAGTCAGTCTGTCTGTTTGTCTGTTGCACACACTGTCTGTCTGTCTGTTTGCCTCTGTTTCTCAGTCTGTCAGTCTTTCTCTCTCTCTCTCTCTCTCTCTCTCTCTCTCTCCCTTTTTCTCTCCCTCCCTTCCTTTTTCTCTCTCTCCCTCCCTCCCCCCTCTCTCTCTCTCACTTCCTCCCCTCCTTCCTTCCTTCCTTCCTCCCTTTCTGTCTGTTTCTCTCTCTCTCTCTCTCTCTCTCTTCCTCCCCTCCTTTCTCTCTCTCTCTCTCTCTCTCTCTCTCTCTCTCTCTCTCTCTCTCGCCCGCCCTCTCTCTTTCTCTCTATCTCCCACAATCACCCAGAATCTGTCTCTCTTTGTGTTTCCACTATCTTCCTCTCCTCTTGTCTTGAACTTAACTGTACGTGCGTGCGTGTGTGTCTTTGTGTGTCTTTTTCTGTGTGTGTCTGCGTGTCTGTGTGTGTTTGTCTTTTTTTCCATCGAAACTTCACTTGGGAGTTTTAAAGACTACCTTTTTTTTTCTTTCTTTTTTTTCTCTTTTTTGCGGACACTACTGCTATTTACTACGACCACTGTTGTTTCTGCTACTGCTACTGCTGTTGCTGCACCTTCTGCCTCAAGTCTGATGATTTAAAAGTTTTCTCCTGCACCTGCATCGGACATTGCAGGCGCTTGATTGAAACACCACTCTCCCATGTTTCAGTGTACAGTGGGGGGGGGGGGGGGGGGTTTAGCGGACGAAGAAAATGTTACGATATGTATTTTTTTTAATAGGAATTAGAAATGTTTATTATAATGTATGCGCGCGCGCACGTACACACAGACACACACACACACACACACACACACACACACACACACACACACACACACATATATATATATATATATATATATATATATATAATATATATATACATACATACAAACAAACAAACATACACACACTCCACACACACACACACACACACAGGGAGAGAACTCAGAAAGTCAGAAAGGGACAGAGAGGGAGAGAGAGAGAGGGAGGGCGAGAGAAAGAAAGACAGACAGACAGGGAGGCAGAAGGATATTTCGCAGCGCGTTGCTCTGTCAGCTGTCAAGAAGTTTGCACCAGTCTTCGTGACTCTACGGATTGTATTTGCATACTTGGTTCGTATGTCTGTCTAGTTTATTTGTTTGTTTGTTTGGTTTGGTTGGTTGGGTTGTTGTTTTGTTTATTCAATTATTTATTTACTCAGATGGTTTGTTTTTCTTGTTTAGGTTTCTTTTTTCTTCTTTTCTTAAATATTTTTTCAGTTTTTTTGTTTGTTTGTTTGTTTGTTGAGGGGGGGGGGGGTGGGTGCTGGCGGCATAGTTGGTCCGTATGTCTTGTTCATATGTCTTATTTATTCATTTATTTATTTGTTTATCTATCTGTCTAATCTATATCTGTCTTTTTTCGTGTTAAGTTTTCCTTCCTTCCATTCTTCCTTCTTTCCTTCCTTTCTTCCTTCCTGCCTTCCTTCCTTCCTCTTTCTCCTCTTCTTTTCTGCCACCTTTTGGTCTGTGTCCTGTTATCTCCCCCCCCCCTTCCCCACTCTTCTGCTTCAATCTTCTCCTCCTCTTCTTCTTTATTTGTCTCCTCTCTGTCTCTCTCCTCTTCCTTCTCCTCTTTCTCTTCCTTCTTCCCTTTTCTTCTTCTTCATCTTCTCTCTTTCGTTTTCCCTTCCTCTTTCTCCTTCTGTAGTCTGTTTTTTTGGGTT
>NC_134892.1:9881953-9886953 GCF_041734735.1 Babylonia areolata | reverse complement strand
CAGAACAGCAGAGGAGGCAACTGCTATTCCGACTATTTGGGCTAGAATTTGATTATAGTGGAGAGTGTCTTGCCCAAGTTACATCCCCACTCTCTTCGTCAAGAGGGTTTTAGGACAGTCGGCGTTGGGATGGTTCCCAAAGGCCAACTAGCCCACAAGGCTGCAGCACTAAGAACCAGTACAATTTTGCCTCATAGTTTGAGAGTCATAGTCCTTCACAAAAGACTAAGCTGTAAATGATTTCCCATTGACTGGAGAAACCATTGATAATACAGCTCTCACTTTGCTGTTGGCCCAAATGTAAAACTGTGATATAAGCACGATGATAAGAAATGAAGTATGACTGCTGAGTCTATAATTGTGTGGGTTGTGAAATAAGACTCTTGACAGAAGGTGTCCAACGTTTCAGACCACAGGTCCGTCTTCAGAGTCTTTGAACTAACACAGTCCCTGAAGACAGGTCTATGGTCGGAAACGTTGGCCTAGAGGTAACGCGTTCGCCTAGGAAGCGAGAGAATCTGAGCGCGCTGGTTCGAATCACGGCTCAGCCGCCGATATTTTCTCCCCCTCCACTAGACCTTGAGTGGTGGTCTGGACGCTAGTCATTCGTATGAGACGATAAACCGAGGTACTGTGTGCAGCATGCACTTAGCGCACGTAAAAAGAACCCACGGCAAAATTCTGTAGAAAAATCCACTTCGATAGGAAAAACAAATAAAACTGCACGCAGGAAAAAATACAAAAAAGTGGGTGGCGCTGAAGTATAGCGACGCGCTCTCCCTGGGGAGAGCAGCCCGAATTTCACACAGAGAAATCTGTTGTGATAAAAAGAAATACAAATACAAATGAGTGAGTCATTTTACAACCCACAGTGTTTTTGGTTTAAGTATTTTTTTAGTTATTATCATCATTTAATATTAATTTTTACTCGCATGTGCACTTCGGAACCCGAGCTTGCTCGTAGTCAAAGTTCCCAGGCGTGAAGGACTCGTCCATCTTCAAGAGTGATTAGCCGTGAATTATTCAGCCTATGACACTGAGGAGGAGGAGGGTAGGATGCATGGGTTGAAGTTCTTGAGAAGTTGGACCTGACCGTGCGAGATGCATGGCTCTTGAGGTCCAGCGGGGAATGTGAGGCGAACGAGTTGTTGTCACTGGTGTGTCGTCACGACACGGGCATTCGTCTTCTTCAGCTGGGGCCAAGCAGAGTTCATGCTAAAGTAATAATGATGATGTTGATGGTGGTGATGGTGATGATGATACTAATGATAATGATAATAATACAAATGATAATAATAATAATAATTCTGATGATAATAATAATAATAACAATACTACTACTACTACTACTACTAATAATAATAATAATAATAATAAAAATAACAACAATAATAATAATGAAATAAGAAGGATGACAATGATGGTGATGTTATTCATAAAGATAATAATGATGATTATGAAAATGATGACAATAACAGCAATAATAATAATAATGGTAACACCAGTGATAACGATAATAACTGTCACACATGAATCAATGCAGGTGACAACCTCAAGGAGTAGCAAGTCAGCAGCAAACGGAGCTGCCGTAGTCATAATACAAGAGCGTTGGAAGGTGAGAAATAACTACCTGCGGTGGTAACTGCGACGAACGACAACCACCGCCACCAAGACAGAAGAAGAAAGAAGATTAACTCACTCAGTACGGCCAGTCCTCTCTTCTCCTCTACACAGACCCCTCGGATGTCCAGTGGGTGTCTCAATGACCCAACCTTTAGCTTCCGTCGTCAGAATTGTGGTATTCTTTGTCAGCATTCACCTCTTCAGTATAAGAGCCTTCCGCATGCAATATTTTGATGATGGTAATTGGGGTGAAACGCTGTTAACGTCGTCTCTTTCGCCGTTCGTATGGAGAGAGTTAAGCAGTTGGCGGAAGTGATACACAGACAGACAAGACGCCGCAGAACAAATCCCCTGACCATGTCCCCCGCAGATGAGCTGGTCTTGGAGGTGGGAATTGCTCAATGTGCAGGAAAGGTCAATGCTTCTTCCCAGGAGCGGCCTTGGCAAAGAAAATTTAACACCCCCCCCCCCCCACCCCCCGACCCCCCTTGGGACCATTAACTCATAGAGCACACACGATAAGAAGACAAAGAGATGTGTCATACAGACAAAGGTGTGATCGCCATCGACGTAGCAGAAAATGGTAACAAGAAAAGAAGAAAGAAGGGGGGGGGGGGGGATCGATAATAGGTGTACTTCAAGGAGAGTTGCTGAGACAGTGACTGTTAACCTATGGAAGCGAAATTACTCCCGAAGTCTGTAGATTTGTGTGTGTGTGTGTGCATGTGTGTGTGCGTGTGTGTGTGTGTGTTGCGTGTGTGTGCGTGTGGTTGGTCTGGGGTGGGAGGGATGTTGGTGACAGCTTACATTGATTGATGTATGTAGCTGGACAGAGGAAGGGATGGGTGGGGGGAGGCTGTTGGAGCCGGGGGGGGGGGGGTAGAATTGTCTGCTGGTTGGTTACCTCACAGTATAACAGTGTGGGCAGCAAGATGCGGGGAATCTACAAGGACGAGTCTTGATTTATTAATGCTCCTCGGCGGGTAATGGGGAGGGTTGCCTTTCCCCCGCAGTAAGGTCAGGCAGGTGAAGGGTTGTTGGGATGTGGGGAGGAGGGGAGGCGGGTGGAGGTGGGGTGGTGATGGTGCTGGACGTGGACGTAGAATGATGCATGGAACTGAGATTGGTGAGGGATTTTTCCTTTTCTTTTTTCTTTTCTTCTTCTTCTTTGTCCTCGTGCAGATCTGATGCATCGGAAACAAGAAACGATGTGAACTAGTCAAAAAGGGGTGCCGATAAGCTGATGGAGAGAAAACAGGGCACTGGATGAAATTGAGACAGACAGATAGTTACTGTATTGTAATTAAGATAAATATTATGATAATGATCATCGTCATCATCATTATAATTATGATAGAATGAATATAATGAAATATAGGTGGGAAAAAGCACTTCGAACAAAACATAACACATTTTGTCCTCTTGTCCATCCTGACCGTAGAATCTCTGTGGAACGGCAGGCAGAACTGGAGACAGACAGAGAGAGAGAGAGAGAGAGAGAGAGAGCGTGTGTGTGTGTGTGTATGTTTGCGCGCAATGACATTGCACAAGAGACAATTACAGACAATACTTGTCCAGCACCAAAGACACACACACACACACACACACACACACACACACACACACACACACACACAAGTTCAAGTTCAAGTTTTAATTATCCTTTCACTCCTATTTGAGTATGGAGGATTACTGCAAAATAATGTTTTCATGCCCAGAACAAACATTTCCAAATACACAACAATGTCACATAAAAGTTGAGAAAACACAAATGTCTTTTAACTCCACTTTAAATCTAATCATCTTACTTACAGCTATAATGACATTTTTGTGAACAGCACGTTAGAGCAATCAAGACGACGAAACAAAACAAATGCACTACAGATTTGAACAACAGTTTTCAGTTTCAGTTTCAGTAGCTCAAGGAGGCGTCACTGCGTTCGGACAAATCCATATACGCTACACTACATCTGCCAAGCAGATGCCTGACCAGCAGCGTAACCCAACGCGCTTAGTCAGGCCTTGAGAAAAAAAATATATATAGATAGATAAGCTTACATAAATAAATAAATAACAATTATGATATAAAAAAAAGGTAGTAGTAATGAAAATAATAATAATAATAATAAATAAATAAATAAATAAGACAACAATGATGATAAATAAGCAAATAAATGTAAAACATGAAAACATGAAGACACACGTTCACACATACACCCACACATACATGCATAACAGATATGCACCAAACACGCAGTTTCACAGATATGAAAGCACAGTCAAATACATAAATTTGAACAACAGAGGGTGTGCAGACAGCACAGAGACGATGACCACCATGCAGTAGTGAGACACAGACAGACGACAGACAGACAGACCAAGCTAAGATTGTAAAAAGTGAAGAATAAAGGGAAGATGAAGGAAAGGGGGGATGGAAGGGGGGAGGGGGATAGGAGAGAGAGAGAGAGATAGCTAGAGAGTGGGTGTGGGAGATGGGTGGGTGGGTAGTACGCTGGAGCAGTGGCTTTGGAGGGTTTGAAGGGTGTGTGTATGGGGGGGGCGGGGGGGGGGGGGTAGGGGTTGGTGTGGGGGGGGGGGGCGGAATAGAGAAATTGATTTATGATGACCTGTCACTCGACAACCTAGTCGGTGCCAGGTGCGAAATTAATACCGCAGGAATCTGTGGACAAAACCCTTGGGGGGTGTTAGGGAGAGAGTGAGAAAGAGCGGCGGTGGGGAGAGAGACAGAGAGAGAGAGAGAGAGAGAGATGTGGGGAGAAAGAGAGAGGTGAAGAGAGAGTGGGGGAAGGTAGAGAGGTGGGGAGAGAGAAAGGGGGGAAAATAATGGAGAGAGAGAGGTGGGAGAGAGAGATGAGGAGAGAGAGAGAGATGTTGAGAGAGAGGGGGTGGGGGACAGAGAGAACGGGGTGGAGAGAGATGGGGAGAGGGAGGGAGGTGGGCAGATAGATGTGGAGAGAAAGAGAGAGGTGGAGAGAGAGAGGGAGGGTGGGGGTGGGGGGAGATAAAGCAAAATATGGCCGTGTGGTTACACCCATACGGACTCACTCAACACGGATAGCGTCCGATGTGAACTTTCGTGTCGCTACTTTAGAACTACTACTGGTGGAGGTGGGGGAGTCATCAGAGTGGGCTGGGGGTGGGGATGGGGGTGGGGCGTTAGGTGTGTGTGTACTTGCGATTGGGAGGGGGAAGATTCGTGGACGCATTATATGAATGCTCATTCTTTCGCGAGTAAGTACGCACACGTACATACAAACTCAGATCTACGCTCGTACTCGCACGCGCACGCGTGTAGACACATACACTACACTACACTACACTACACACACACACACACACACACACACACACACACA
>NC_134892.1:9856953-9876953 GCF_041734735.1 Babylonia areolata | reverse complement strand
AAAAAAAAAAAAAAAGGACAGGTGTACGTTCGCTGATTTTTTTTTTTTTTTTTGCGTGGCAAGCAAAGCGCAATGCGCATTGCAGAAGCATGCAAAATTAACTATATGTCTGTCTGTCTGTCTCTGTCTCTCTCTGTATATATGTATGTATATATATATATGTATGTCTCTCTCTCTCTCTCTCTCTCTCTCTCTCTGTATATATGTATGTCTATACATATATATATATATATATATATATATACAGAGAGAGAGAGAAAGGGGGGAGGGTTTCTGGCTGGTTATTGCCGCAAAGCACGGCAGTGGACATGATAATAAAAGGGTAAAAAAATCTTTAAAAAAAAGGGGGATGGATGAATGTGGGCGGGGTAGAGGGTGAGAGCGGGAGTGGCTGGCTTGTCAGTTGATATGCAGCTATGTACGTGATCTGTGCAGTCTGATATTCAGATAAACAGAACTGACCGTATCGATGGCTGTAAGGGTCAGAGAGTGCGAGAAGAAAGAGAGAGACAGACAGACAGACAGACGGAAAAGGGAGCAGGATATGTGAAGGCTGTTGACGATCGATGGCGGAACTATGATCGTGCCAGAAGATAGGAGCGCCTGTTATCCTGCTGGACAATAAAACAGCACACCAGGCGTAAATGTTGAATGACATCAAGGGGGCGATTTCCTTTATTTTTTTTTTATTTTTTTATTTAATTCTAAGAAAAGCCACGAAAGCGGTGTTCCATGTAATAATCATAAGAACAACAAATACAACAACAACAAGGACAAGGACAATAACGCCGACGACGACAAAACAACATCAGCAACGACGACAAAAACATCATCAGCAACAAGAATGATAATGGTAATAACAACAAGAATAACAACGATGATGATAATGATAATAATAATAATAATAATAATAATAATAATACGAAGAATAAGGAAAAAAATAGAGAATAATAGCGACGATGATAACATTGGTGATGATAATGACAATAACTATAATGACCCCGAGTTGCCGGTTTGGCAATAAGCAACAGTGATAAATAATTCTTAAATGATAATGCTGATAATGATACGAATATACGAATAAAATAAACGAGAACTTAATATACGAATGAAATAAACGAGAACTATATTTATATATATATATATATATATATATATATATATATATATATATATATATATATATATATATATATATATATATATATATATATACAATTGTGTCAATACTCTTGTTATGGCAGAGGACGTGTATCAACATTACAATACTCAAATCCTCCAGCAAGTAGTAGACACAAGATAATAGTTTTCACAATCATGTCAGTACTCTTGCAAATAGTAGAAATACCAATATTGCAACACCCAAACCCTTACACAGCAAATAGGCAAACGAACAAACAACAAAAAAGCTATTAATGTCCCTATGGTTCGTCTTCTAGGAGTGAGGGAAAACGTATTGTCACTATCGTTGTCCTAGAAGACACATCATCTTGTTCTTCTTTTGGCGTACACACACGAAGGGGGTTCAGGCACCAGCAAGTCTGAACACCCCTTGACCAGAGAGATCGTAAAAAGTCTCCACCTTTTACCCACCAGGCGCCGTGACCGAGATTCGAACCCGGGGCCCTCGGATTGAAAGTCCGATGCTTTGATTAATCACTCGGCTCTTGCGCTTATCGAAAACAGGGATACAATGGTCACTGTTTGTAGTACTATCTTCAAAAGGGAGACGGGTCATCCCTGGTTTCATTATTTCAGCATGGGAATGAATAATTATCATGATCGTTAATCGTCCAGTAACAGCCATGTGAAAATTTCAGTCCGGAATTTCTCAACAGGATTCGCATACGGTCCCCAAATATCATCCAGTCAGATTTCATGTTAATTTTATACAGTCAGATCTGTGAATAATTATCATAGTTCTCCTATCACTCTTGTGTGCATCACAAATTTCCGATCAGGATCTTGTTAATGATTTCACAGTTATCCAATCACAAGGATTTTTTGTGAATATCACAATTCTCCAGTCGTGTGAATATCACAATTCTCCAATCAGAGTCGTGTGAATATCACAATTCTCCAGTCAGAGTCGTGTGCATATCACAATTCTCCAATCAGAGTCGCGTGCATATCAGAATTCTCCAATCAGAGTCGTGTGCATATCACAGTTCTCCAGTCATAGTCGTGTGCATATCACAATTCTCCAGAGTCGTGTGAATATCACAATTCTCCAATCATAGTCGTGTGAATATCACAATTCTCCAATCAGAGTCGTGTGAATATCACAGTTCTCCAGTCATAGTCGTGTGCATATCACAATTCTCCAGAGTCGTGTGCATATCACAATTCTCCAGTCACAGTCATGTGAATATCATAATTCTCCAATCAGAGTCGTGTGAATGTCACAGTTCTCCAATCAGAGTCGTGTGAATGTCACAATTCTGCAATCAGAGTCATGTGAGTATCACAATTCTGCAATCAGAGTCGTGTGCATATCACAATTCTCCAATCATAGTCGTGTGAATATCACAATTCTCCAGTCATAGTCGTGTGCATATCACAATTCTCCAGAGTCGTGTGCATATCACAATTCTCCAATCAGAGTCGCGTGAATATCACAATTCAGCAGTCAGAGTTGTGTGAATATCACAGTTTTCCAATCAGAGTCGCGTGCATATCACAATTCTCCAATCATAGTCGTGTGAATATCACAATTCTCCAATCAGAGTCGTGTGCATATCACAATTCTCCAATCAGAGTCGCGTGCATATCAGAATTCTCCAATCAGAGTCGTGTGCATATCACAGTTCTCCAGTCATAGTCGTGTGCATATCACAATTCTCCAGAGTCGTGTGAATATCACAATTCTCCAATCATAGTCGTGTGAATATCACAATTCTCCAATCAGAGTCGTGTGAATATCACAGTTCTCCAGTCATAGTCGTGTGCATATCACATTTCTCCAGAGTCGTGTGCATATCACAATTCTCTAATCACAGTCGTGTGAATATCACAATTCTCCAATCAGAGTCGTGTGCATATCACAATTCTCCAATCAGAGTCGCGTGCATATCAGAATTCTCCAATCAGAGTCGTGTGCATATCACAGTTCTCCAGTCATAGTCGTGTGCATATCACAATTCTCCAGAGTCGTGTGAATATCACAATTCTCCAATCATAGTCGTGTGAATATCACAATTCTCCAATCAGAGTCGTGTGAATATCACAGTTCTCCAGTCATAGTCGTGTGCATATCACATTTCTCCAGAGTCGTGTGCATATCACAATTCTCTAATCACAGTCGTGTGAATATCACAATTCTCCAATCAGAGTCGTGTGAATATCACAATTCTCCAGTCATAGTCGTGTGCATATCACAATTCTCCAATCAGAGTCGTGTGAATATCACAATTCTCCAATCAGAGTCGTGTGCATATCACAGTTCTCCAGTCATAGTCGTGTGCATATCACAATTCTCCAATCAGAGTCGTGTGAATATCACAATTCTCCAGTCAGAGTCGTGTGAATATCACAATTCTCCAATCAGAGTCGTGTGAATATCACAATTCTCCAATCAGAGTCGTGTGAATATCACAATTCTCCAATCAGAGTCGTGTGAATATCACGATTCTCCAATCAGAGTCGTGTGAATATCACAATTCTCCAATCAGAGTCGTGTGAATATCACAATTCTCCAATCAGAGTCGTGTGAATATCACAATTCTCCAATCAGAGTCGTGTGAATATCACAATTCTCCAATCACATCCGTCCAGCACAGAGGGGAGGAGAAAGTTGTCGTTTTTCCTTCTTCTTCCTCCTTTTTTTTTTTTTTTTTTTTTTTTGTGTGTGTGTGTTGTGGTGGTGGTAGTGTGGAGAGAGGGGGGACGGGGCAGGAGAGGGGCGGTAACGGGAACCGGTTAATTCCAGAGAAAGGCATAGAAAGGATGAGAGGGGGAGGGTCGAGGGAAACATGGGGGAAATTGGGGGTCTGGAACTGAGCGGTGTTGTCATGTAGGGGCGGACAGTGTGACAGAGACGGTGACGTGAGAGACAAGGGTGAGAGGGGAGGAGGTGTGTGTGTGGGGGGGGGGGGGCGGGACGGAGGGGGAGGGGAGGGGTGGGAGTCAGAAGCGAGACGGGGGAAGGGGGGTAGGTTGGAGTGGTGATGATGGCGCGGTTTGTGTTTGGGGGGAGAGGTGGGGGTTAGGGGAGTGCTGTGACACTCGGGAAACGAAGGTGTCAGACAGGGTGAAACGAAGACGGGGTATGTAGCAAGCTTGTTAACTAGCTAGAGACCCGACGCCGAGAGCTTTGGTTTGACACCAGGCTGACTGCTGGAGACACCATCACCACAGCGGCTGTACTGTGCAGGGGAACAACGTTGACATGACATCACAGACCAACGTTCGGTAAAATTCTTCAACAGAGTTGGGGGCGGGGGGAAGGGGTGGTGGTGGTTTGGCTGTGTGTGACTCTTCCCCCCCTCGGCCACCCCCCCCCCCCCGCCCCCCCCGGTCTCCCCTCCTCTCTCTCTCTCTTTCTCTCTCACATTCTTTTTGTGTTCGATTTTGTTTCATTGTTTTCCGCCATTATTGTTCTGATTTGTATTCCCCCATGTCACTAGAACTGAACGGCTTATGACATTAGGTATTTTGAGTGTTCAGTGTTTCTCTCTCTGTGTGTGTCTCACACACACACACACACACACACACACACACACACACACACACACACACACACACACACACACATCCTTCTAACCACCCTTTCCTTACCCGACCTCCACACCTCCACCCACCCACCTCACCCCCTCGATCTCTCCGCGTGGCTGTCGTCAGCCTTGATATCAGTTTGCAGAGAACTTTGGTTGGTTGTGAGGCTTGAGGAGGAGGACGTCTGGTAGTATTGAAGCCGGTGGCGTTGACAGCCTGCCTGATGACTGGTCTGAAACCTTTGGGGGTGGGTGGGGGGATGATGTTACGAAACGGAGGACAAAGTTGGTAGAGACAGAGAGAGAGAGGAGAGGAGAGAGAGAGGTGAGAAGAGAGACAGAGAGGGTGGTGGAGGGAGACAGAGAGAGAGAGGGATGAGAGGAGAGAGAGAGATGAGAGGAGAGGGAGAGAGAGTGGTGGAGGAAGACAGAGAGAGAGAGAGGTGAGAAGAGAGACAGAGAGGGTGGTGGAGGGGGAGAGAGAGAGATGAGAGGAGAGGGAGAGAGAGTGGTGGAGGAAGACAGAGAGAGAAAAAGGAGAGAGAGAGAGTGGTGGAGGGAGAGAGAGAGAGAGATGAGAGAGAGTTGTGGAGGGAGACAGAGAGAGATGAGAGGAGAGAGAGAGAGTGGAGGGAGACAGAGAGAGGGAGAGTGGTGGAGGGAGATAGAGAGATGAGAGGAGAGAGAGAGTGGTGGAGGGAGACAGAGAGAGAGAGATGAGAGGAGAGAGAGAGTGGTGGAGGGAGACAGAGAGAGAGAGAGATGAGAGGAGAGAGAGAGTGGTGGAGGGAGACAGAGAGAGAGAGAGATGAGAGGAGAGAGAGAGTGGTGGAGGGAGAGAGAGAGATGAGAGGAGAGAGAGAGAGAGAGAGATGAGAGGAGAGAGAGAGAAAAAGGAGAGAGAGAGAGTGGTGGAGGGAGAGATGAGAGAGGGAGAGTGGTGGAGGGAGATAGAGAGAGAGATGAGAGGAGAGAGAGAGTGGTGGAGGGAGACAGAGAGAGAATGAGAGGAGAGAGAGAGAAAAAGAAGAGAGAGAGAGAGTGGTGGAGGGAGAGATGAGAGAGTTGTGGAGGGAGACAGAGAGAGAGAGATGAGAGGAGAGAGAGAGAGAGAGAAAAAGGAGAGAGAGAGAGAATGGTGGAGGGAGAGATGAGAGAGAGTGGTGGAGGGAGATAGAGAGAGAGATGAGAGGAGAGAGAGAGTGGTGGAGGGAGACAGAGAGAGAGATGAGAGGAGAGAGAGAGAAAAAAGGAGAGAGAGAGAGAGAGTGGTGGAGGGAGAGATGAGAGAGTTGTGGAGGGAGACAGAGAGAGGGAGAGTGGTGGAGGGAGACACAGAGAGAGAGAGTGGAGGGAGAGATGAGAGAGAGAGAAAGAAAGAAAGTGGTGGAGACAGACAGACAGTGATAGAGGGATGAGAGAGAGGGGGGGGGGAGATGGGAAGGGAGACAGACAGAGGGATGAGAGAGAGAGGTCACAAGAGAAAGGGAGGTAGGTGAGGGGGGGTGTGGGGGAGGGGGGGAGAGACAGACAGACAGACACACAGACAGAATGCGAATACGAATTGGTAGTATGTATTGTTTTTCATGTCAAGTGCAATTTTGTTGAAATTTGATTTTGTTCTTGAATATTATCATTTTTCGTAATGGTTTTATTTCACTTACCCCTTCATGAGGGGCCATGGCCTGGTGAATAAACCATTCGCAGACGGACAGACGGAGAGAGAGAGAGAGAGAGAGAGATAGTTTTTATTCGAGGATAAAGAAAGAGAGGGAGACAGAGACAGAGAGCTGTCTTTCACAGCTCATGTAATTGTCTGTTATTTGCCTGGGTTGTGGAATTTTTAGCGTGGGTGGGTGGACGGGATTGAGTGCACATTTTCTGCCTCTGTGTTAATCATTTCCATTCTCCTCGCTTGTTAAAAAAAAAAATAAAAATAAATATTTTTTTTAAAAACCCAGCTTTTGCTGGTGTCATCATTATGCAGTGTTATTGATCGATCTATTAAAAAAAATGTTTTTAAGTCTTTCCCCACATTTTGTTGGCCGTGCTGTATGCACTATGATGATTTGTGTTGATTTTCAGCTCAACCTGTTTTGGAAATGTAAATGTGGGTATGTTGTTCACCAAACACTTAGCAGTTCCTCATTTTCTTTTAAGAATGGTTTTGTATTTCCGTTTGCTTGGTTTGTTTTTTGTTGTTTTTTTTGTTTTGTTTTTTTACTTTTTAAAATTTCTTTTATTTTTTACGTGGGGTACCAAAACTCTCTCTGCTCCATAAAGGATATTTAAATCCAGCCCCACTCTCTTTTTTTAAAAATGTTTGACCTTTCTGCTAAAGTTTGTGGCTATGGCTGTAGGAGCGGGCATTTTACGTTTAAAATTTACTGTTTGCATTTTCTTTCTTTCTTTCTCTCTCTCTTTCTTTCTTTAACCTGGCGGCATCGAATTTTATGCCCAAGTTACTGCCCTTTTGGCATCTTTGTCTGTATCTCTGTCTCTCTCTGTGTCTGTCAGTCAGTCTGTCTGTCTGTCTGTCTCTCTCTCTCTCTCTCTCTCTCTCTCTCTCTCTCTCTTCCTCTTGTATAATTAATCATTTCAGGGTTTCGATGGACCAGCACTGAATAAACCTTTTCCCGTTCAGTCTACACAGGCGGTAACGTTCGACAGTAAATGAAGCAAGGACAAAAGGGAACCCGGAAATGGAAATCCGGAATTGATTCAAGGTGAAAGTCGCCGGTTGACAATGGCCTTTTTTTTTTTCACGCTGCCCTGAGACAGAAAGAAAATATAAAGTAGTCCAGGAAATAAAATTGCAAGGGAGGGTGGGTGTGTGTGTTGGGGGGGCGGGGGGGGGTAGGGGGGGGTAAAGAGAACTTATTCATACACACAACATTGAGAAAAGAAAAAAAAAAGCAAGCAAGGAAGAAAAAAAAAATCCAGCAGTTACGAGACACACACACACACACACACACACACACACACACACACACACACACACACACACACACACACGGAGAGACACACACAGAAAAAAAAGTTAGAGAAAGAAGGAGAGAGAGAAGTGAGTGTTGGGGGATGGGGCGGGATTCAACTAACGAATGGAGGAGGAGGAGGAAGCGGAAGTAGAAAAGTTATATTAAGAGAGAGAGAGAGCAAAGATTCAGACAGACAGACAGAGAGAGAGAACATTGTCGCTGTCTCGTGCTGTGAAAGAACTGAAGATTATATATATATAATTATGTTTTTTTGTTGTTTTTTTTAATCAAACTCCGAAAGTTATTGTGATGACTTTCGGAATACTTTTTTTTTTTTTGACAATGCCGACAGTGAGGGGTGGGGGAAGAGAAAGGGGGGGGGAGAGAGAGAGTGGGTGGAAGAGGTGGTGTCGCAGTGGCAGGCAGCAGCATCCGTAGCACTAAGCGACAGACAACGTTTAGAGTTTGATAAGCTTATGGACTTGAAAAAGCGGCGAAAAGTACGTCTTAGCACGCGAGCGAGCTTTAATGGCAAAGCTCGCCCCCCACCCCCCCCTAAGAAAAAATAACATGCAATAATGAAAGATGAGGGTAGGAGGGGTGGGGGTGCTGGTGGGGGAGGCGAGGAGGGGCAGGTTCCCTTTGATTTTTTCCTGTTTACCCCCCCCCCCCCCCCCCTCTGCACCTCCCCCCACGCCCCCTCACTCTCTGTCTGTCTCTCTGTCTCTCCGACCTCGTTCTTTTTTGTTTCGCGTTGTTTCCATGGAGATGGTAAACTGATCTTCTCTCTCTCCCTGTGTGTGTGTGTGTGTGTGTGTGTATGTTTCTGACTTATCTGTTTGTCTGTCTGTGTACCTATCTATCTATATCTATCTATTTATCTGTGTGTGTGTGTGTGCGTGTGTGTGTGTTTGTTTTTGTTTTGTATGTGTGTGAGTGCGCGTGCATGCGCGCGCGCGCGTGTGTGTATATATGTGCGTGCGTGCGTGCGTGTGTGTGTTTGTGTGTGTGCACGCTTTTGGTATGTGAATACAGATGTGTGTGTGTGTGTGTGTGTGTGTGTGATCGAGTCTGTGATAAGTGTTAGTGATGATGATGTGTGTTTGTCGGTGAATGTTGGTAGAGAGAAGAAGAAGAAGGAATAAACTGATGACTCATCTTGAAATTAGCAGAATTATAACACCTTTTTTTTCGTTTATTTCATTATTTTTTCTTTTCTTCCTATTTTGTATTCTGGAATCCATGAAAAGCTTTCGCAATGAATTGGCGATTTTTGTTTGTTTGTTTTTGTTTTGAGTTTTTGTTTATCATGTTTAGCTGTAGAAACCTTGCACGTTATATCATGATATGAAGCTTCAAGACTATTGTTAACTTCTAATCCGCGATAAGATTACAATAATGATTTGAAAAGACATTGTTTTAAAAAGAATGTGGTTGGGTTTTTTTTTTCATTGTAAGAAAGCCGTAACGAAACAGTCTTGACTTCTTTTTTTTTATGTTTATTCTCAACAATGGAGCCAGTTCTTGACTGCACTGTTAATCTTTTCCTCTCTCCATTCCATCCACCCTTTTTCTTTTTTCTTTTTTTCTTTTTTTTTTTTTTTTTTTTTAACTTGGATGTCGTTTTGAAGCAATCCTCCTAACTTTATCGGCATAATTATGTTTGGATCAAGAAGTGAGTGGTAGTTGTTGTTGTTGTTTCTTCTACAGAGTGTCATAACTTTAAAGTTGTCTCTGTTTTCTGTCACACTTAGCAGTTTCTTCACCCACATATTATAAAATCGTTTTTTTTTCTTTTTCATTTTTTTTTTCATCTTATTTTTTCGAGCTACACACGCGCGCGTGTGTATGTGTGTGTGTGTCTGTCTGTCTGTCTATATGCGTGCGTGTGTGTTTGTGTGTGTGTGGACCGGTCGGTTCCGTCTTCTGACGTCCTTTTGCCGGAAGTGTGCGTCGATTGGCTGACAGGAGCGGAAGTGGGTGACTAAAGACTGCTGGCACGGCGTCCCTCTCTCCCTTCTCCCTTCCTCCCTACACCCTCCCTCCCTCCCTCAACCTCCCCTCCCTCCCTCTTCCTCCTCCACCCTCCATCCCGCCGTTCTTTCCTGCCTCTACCCCTTCCTATGTGTTCTTAAGTCTCTGGTCAAGAGGAGTCACCGAGTGCAAACATACACACACGCGCAAGCACGCATGCACGCACGCAAACACACGCACACATACACGCTAATGCACGCACGCACTCTCTCGCACGTACACACATACTCGCACATACACATACACGCTCGCACGTACACACATACACGAACGCGCGCACACGCACGCACACACACACACACACACACACGCGCGCGCGCGCGCTCGCGCGCACACACACTAATACACGAACGCATACGCGGCGCGCGCGCGCACACACACACACACACACACACACACACACACACACACAATCTCACAAACATGAACGTACACACACGCGCGCGCGCGCGCACGAGAACGTTCGCATTTTCACACACGCACACACATACGTACACACACGTACACATTTTTGGCCCCCCCCCCCCCGCCCCCCGCCCAGTTCCCCCTCACCTCCCCCCTCTCCCCCACGCCCCCCTCCCTTCCCGCTCCCTCCTCCACCCCCCGCTCTCCCCCCCCCCCCTACACACACACTGAAACATACACGTTTTATATTGACAACACGCTACGCCAAATTAATTTGTCCCCATTAAATGTCAAACAGCTTTCTGTCCTTAGGAAGAAATAAACAAACAAACAAACAAACACAAAAGGTATCAGGTTTCTTTTGACGAGGATTATTTACGTCAGTTGCAGCTGCGTTCTAAACAAGAAGGAGAGAAACAAAATATGGGAAAAAAAAGGATAAAGAAATAAGTGAAAAATTAACGGCGGCGATTAAGAAAAGGAAATGATCAGATAAAATAAAGTAAAACAAAACAGGTGGTCAGGTCATTCTGCTTTGGCTCTGTCTCTGTCTCTGTCTCTGTCTCTCTCTCTCTCCTTCTCTCTCTGTGCTTTTTTTGTTTGTTTTTTATTTTTTGTTTGTTTGTGTGTTTATCTATTATTTTCAGATTTTGAGAATTTGTTTGTAAACATACGTGGCTCTTAATGTTGATCCTTTGCTGTGCTGAAAAAAATCAGTTACGCAATATTATGCAGAAGTGTCCAAAGTAAGTTGATTTTTGTCATATATGTGTATGTATGTATGTGTGTTCATATGTATGTTCTTGTTGTTTGTTGTTCGTTTCGTTTCGTTTTTTGTTATCGTTGATCATTTTTTTCTCCGGTTTCCTCCCTAAGGTAATAGTAATCTCTTCTTCTTCTTTAACTCACTCAGTACGGCCAGTCCTCTCTTCTCCTCTACACAGACCCCTCGGATGTCCAGTGGGTGTCTGAATGACCCAACCTTTAGCTTCCGTCGTCAGAATTGTGGTGTTCTTTGTCAACATTCACGTCTTCAGTATAAGAGCCTTCCGCTTGCAATATTTTGATGATGGTAATTTGGGTGAAACGCTGTTAACGTCGTCTCTTTCGCCGTTCGTATGGAGAGAGTTAACGTCTAAGTTATGGTTTTGTTTCGGTGGTGGTGTTGTTGGCGTTGTTGTTTTCCCACCAAACATAAAAATTCGTGAATGGACTTTTTATTTATTTATTAATTTTATTTATGTGTTCATTCATTGTTTCTTCTTTTTTTTTTTTTCCTTTTTCCTATTTCAATGTATCAACAACAAAAAAAGAAAGAAACAAGAAACAAATAATAAAACAAACAAATAGATAACTAAATAAATGAATGAAATAAAATGAAATACACGCCTTTTGTGATCAAACACATTAGGAAACACAAAAAGCATGATTTCATTCAAAAGAAAACAAAAGAAGAAATGAACAAAACCAAATAATGATAAGGGGAGGCAGAATGAAAAAAGATATATATATATATATATATATATATTCTTTTTTTTTGCAGATTGCCTGCCCCTCCCTCCAGTGTTATATATATATATATATAGAGAGAGAGAGAGAGAGAGATTTAAAACAATTATGATTATGTTCATGATAAACTGGCTTTGATGCAGCGCAATACCTTTAAGAGAAACTCATTGTGAGTGCTCTGTCGCGCACGCGCGTACGGACACACGCACAGACACACACATACTGACACACACACACACACACACACACACACACACACACACACACACTCGCGTGCGCGCGCGCGCACTCACACACATACACACATATATAGACACACACACACTCACACCTGCCACACTTTAAGACTTTCTTTTGAAGCATTGCGTTACTAGTTCCCATTTAATTTTGATATGATAGTAAAAGATGGATAAATAGATATATAAATAGATAAACAAATAAAAATATGAATATGTAGAGAGAGAGAGAGAGAACCCCAAGCAGACACAGATATACCGCTCTGAAGAACTAAGAGAGTAAAAATACACGTGTACTGTTTGTCTGTCTTGTCTAGTCTCATCCACCCATAAATATCTTTGAAACAGTCTGTATATGGCTCCTTTGTTTCTATATGTCTGCGCCGCGTTTTGGGTCTTTTTGTTTTTTTATGTGCTGAGGACATAATGTGTGTGTGTGAGGAGGGGGTAAGGGAGGGGAGGGGGGTTGTGTGTGTGTGTGTGTGTGTGCGCGCGCGCGCGCGTTATAGGTTGGGGAAGTGTGATTTGTGTCTGTGGGGTGGGTGGTGGTGGTGAGGGTGATGTATTCTAGTTCTTTTTTTGTGTGTCACATCAGATTTCTCTGTATGAAAATCGGGCTGCTGTCCCCAGGGAGAGCGCGTCGCTACACTGAGAGCGCCACCCTTTGTGTGTGTGTGTGTGTGTGTGTGTGTGCGTGTGTGTGTGTTTGTGTGTGTGTGTCTGTGTGTGTGTGTATTTTTCCTGCGTACAGTTTTATTTGTTTTTCCTATCGAAGTGGATTTTTCTACAGAATTTTGCCAGGAACAAACTTTTTGTTGCCGTGGGTTCTTTTACATGCGCTAAGTGCATGCTGCACACGGGACCTCGGTTTATTGTCTCATCCGAATGACTAGCGTCCGGACCACCACTCAAGGTCTAGTGGAGGGGGAGAAGATATCGGCGGCTGCGCCGTGATTCGAACCAGCGCGCTCAGATTCTCTCGCTTCCTAGGCTGACGCGTTACCTCTAGGCCATAGATATATATGTATATATGTTTGTGTGTATGTATGTGTGTCTGTGTGTTGTTGTTGTTGTTTTGTGTGTGTATGTTATAGTTTGGGGACGTGTGATGTGTGTCTGTGTGGGGGTGGGTGGGTTGAGGGTAATGTGTGTGTGTTTGTGTATGTGTGTTCCTGTCCATGTTCCCTCCGCTTCCTTCTTCTCCTCCTCTCCTATTCCTGTCTCTGCTCCTCCTCCTCCTCTTCCGTCTCCTCCTCTTTCTGCCCCTCCTCCTCTTCCTCCTCCTCTTCCTTCTCCTCTTTCTTCCCCTCCTCCTCTTCCTTCTTCTCCTCCTCTCCTATTCCTGTCTCTGCTCCTCCTCCTCCTCTTCCTTCTCCTCCTCTTTCTTCCCCTCCTCCTCTTCCTTCTCCTCCTCCTCTCCTATTTCTGCCCCTGTTCCTTCCTCTTCTCCTCCTTCCCACTGCTCGCCCGGTTCCCTCCCTTCCTTTCCTTCTCCTCCTCCTCTTCCTCTTGCGTTTCCACCACCAAAGAAGTGAGGCATGGATTAAAGGGATTGTCGGTACTTAAAACGTCAGCTGGACAGCAGCAGCAGCAATGGGCGGCATGCCTCTTTCCCTCTCTGTTGTCTGTCTGTCTGTCTCTGTCTGTCTCTCTGTTTCTCCCTGTCTCTGTCCCTGGCTGTCTGTCTGTCTCTCTTTCTGTGTGTGTGTGTGTGTGTCTCTCTGTCTCAACCCTTGATTAACCCTGTTGCAAGCTGTTCAGCCCACGTGACTGTCACGTGACAGGACCCGCTATTAACCCCTTTGACGGCTTGAGAGAGGGCGTCTGGCTTTCTGGCTTGAAGGGAAAGGTGTGTGTGTGTGCGTGTGTGTGTGTGTGTGTGTGTGTGTGTGTTGGATAAAGAGTTTTTTTCTTGTAATTTGGGAGGCTAATTCTTACTTCACTGGAAGCGAACTTGGGGGAGTGAAACCGATTACGTGGCTGAAGAGAGGAGTGGTGATGGTGATGATGGTGGTGGTGGTGGTAGTTAGATGCTAGGGGGGTGACGGCGGTGGTCTGCGGGGAGGGAGGGGGTGTCCTGTTGGATGGATTAACTTCACGTCCAGCTGTGTCGGATATTGAGAGCGAGATTGGTGGTGGTGCTGGTGGTGGGTTGGGGCTGGGAGGTGGGGGGGTGTCCGCTTCTGTCTGTCCTGGCTGCTTTCGTCCGTGGGGAGAGAGACGTAGAGCGAGGATGAAGAGAGAGAGAGAGAGAAGGGGGGAGATGAAGGGAGAGAGAGAGAGAAAGAGAGAGAGATGAAGGGAGAGAGAGAGAGAGAGAGAGAGAGAGAAGGGGGGAGATGAAGGGAGAGAGGGAATGGATGAAAATTGAGAGGAGGCGGAAGAATATACATAGAGAGAGAGAGAGAGAAGGGGGTAGATGAAGGGAGAGAGGGAATGGCAGAAAATTGAGAGGAGGCGGAAAAATATACATAGAGAGAGAGAGAAAGAGAGAGAGAGAGATGAAGGGAGAGAGGGAATGGCAGAAAATTGAGAGGAGGCGGAAGAATATACATAGAGAGAGAGAGAAGGGGGTAGATGAAGGGAGAGAGGGAATGGCAGAAAATTGAGAGGAGGCGGAAGAATATACATAGAGAGAGAGAGAAGGGGGTAGATGAAGGGAGAGAGGGAATGGCAGAAAATTGAGAGGAGGCGGAAGAATATACATAGAGAGAGAGAGAAGGGGGTAGATGAATGGAGAGAGGGAATGGCAGAAAATTGAGAGGAGGCGGAAGAATATACATAGAGAGAGAGAAGGGGGGAGATGAAGGGAGAGAGGGAATGGCAGAAAATTGAGAGGAGGCGGAAGAATATACACAGAGAGAGAGAGAAAGAGAGAGAGAGAAGGGGGTGGGGGAGAGAGAGAATAAATCGATTTTTTTTTCGGAGGTTAAATATACCAACACAATAGCTGACTCATATCGGCCGATTCAGAGAGAGGGGAGAGGTGAGGCGAGCTTAGAGAGAGAGAAGGGGGGGGGAGAAGAGCGAGAGGGAGGGATGGAGAGAGAGAGAGAGAGAGAGAGAGAGAGAGACGGGTGTTGTAAATAATTTGGGAAACACACACACACACTCTCTCTTTTTAAGAGCAGAGAGACGGGGTTATGGCAAAAGTTGTTCCTGTCATATCTTAATAAACACCTCTCTCTCTGTGTCTCTCTCTGTTTCTGTCTCTGTCTGTCTGTCTCTCCTCTCTGTGTGTTTCACTCTGTCACACTATCTCTCTTCTCTCCCTCTCCCCTTCTCTTATGCTCGCGCGCGCACGCATACACACACAAACACTCAGACACACACACACATACTCTTTCTCTCTCTTTCTCTCTCTCTCATTCTCTTTCGCGTGCTCCCACCCCCCGCCGAACACCCCCCCCCCCCCACCACACCCCCCAACCCCCCCCCCCCCACACACACACACATCCAAAGCAGGCGGGCGCGTGTGTGTCTGTCAAATACAATATCCCAAGCCATAGGGGCTCACAGCGAGGTGCATATTGCCTTTTCCGTGGAAAGAAAGGCAACTATGTAAGCACTGATAACCCCGCACGTTTGTGTAAATGTGTGTGTGTGTGTGTGTGTTAGGATGTGTGTGTGTGTGTGTGTGTGTGTGTGGTAGGGTGTGTGTGTGGTGGGGGGCGGGGTTAGGTAAGGGGGTGTGGCGCTAGAGTGTGATTGGACCGTCCGTCAGTCTTATTTACATATGTCTTCTCTCTCTCTGTGTCTCTCTCGCTCTCTCTCTCTGTCTTTCCCTATCTTTATTTATCTGTCTCTCCCTCTCACTCCATGTTTTCTCACTCTATCTGTCTCTGTCCGTCTGTCTGTCTGTCTGTCTCCCTTTATCTATCTCTAACACACACACACACACGCGCGCGCGCACGCACACACACACACACACACACACACACACACACACACACACACACACACACACACACACACACACACACACACACACACCCTGTCTCTCTCCCATATCATCTCTCAATCTCTCCGCCTCCTATCTCTACCGATTTTTTTTTTTAATTTATTAGGAGGGGGGGGGCGGGGGGGGGGGGGGGGGGTTCAAGGTGGAGGAGACAAGACTGCCACGTAAACTGCATCAAGAGGAGAGAGAGAGAGAGAGAGAGAGAGAGAGAACAGAGCAATCTTTGGTGCTGGCTATATAACATAGCGCCCTTTCAGCGTTTGGTTGCTGCCGGGTGGAGTTGGGAGATAACGAGCTTATCCCAGCTGTTTATTATGCAAACACTCTTCCACCCCCAGACCCACATACACACTCGCACACATTCCTCACACACACACACACACACACACACACACACACACACACACACACACACACACATTGCTGCCCCATCTTGTGGAAGGATCATCCATTATCCATCCAAGGTTTAGATTATTTTTAGTGCCGTACCGCTGAGATGGAGGGGAACGCTCCTCCTGTGCAAGAGTCGATTATCGGTGGTGGTAATATACTGTGCTTGGAAAGTGTTGACGTTCGTTTGCTTTGTAATTCTACTTTATTTGATTTTTGGGGGGTTTTTTGTGGTGGTTGTGGTTGTTTTTGGTTGTTGGTGGTGGTGGTGGTGTGTGTGAGAGAGAGGGAGAGAGAGAGTGTTTGTGTGTGTGTGTGTGTGTGTGTGTGTGTGCGCGCGCGCTTACTTTTATTTGTTTTAAAATATTGAAACGAATAATTTTTTTTTTTTTTCGTTTTTTCTTCTTCTGGATTTAGTGTTATGGATGAGGATATTTGAATTGGTAATTGAATGCTGATCGAAGTGTTTGGGTAGTAGAAGTTTATAGTTATTCAGTACGCGAATGATTGAGTGGAGTTAAGGCGTGTCACACACCCATACGCATCAAGCATGCTCTTAGGAATAGGCACTAGCAACACACACACACACACGCACGCACACACACACGCACGCACGCAAGCACGCGCACACACACACACACACGCACGCACGCAGCCGGGATGATCATTATAGCAGACACCACCATCATCATTTGATTCGATCTGATTTGATTTCTCTTTCACACACGCACACACACACACACACACACACACACACACACACACACACACACACACACACACACACACACACACACACACACACACACACACACACACACACACCTCGCACTCTGCTTCTTCTTCCTCGGACACTACTTCACCCCTACTGCCCGCCGAATGCGTTCCGCCTGTTGAGAAGTTCCAGAGAGGTTGCAGAGAGGTCATAAGCCCGTCCCCTCTTTCTGTTCTATTGTTTCCATCAGCAGGGAGAAGGGTCAGGGGGAAGGGGGGGGGAGCATTTCTACAGTTCTTCCTTCATCTCTGTTTGTCTGTCTGTCTGTCTCTGTGTCTCTGTCTCTCTCTGTCTCCCCCCACCACCACCCCTCTCTCTGTGTCTGTCTCCCACCTCTCTCAGTCTCTCTCCCCCCTCTCTCTCTCTCTGTCTCTCTGTGTCGCTCTGTCTGCCCCCCTCTCTTTCTCTCTGTCTCTCTATGTGTGTCTCTCCCCTCTCTCTCTCTGTCTCTGTCTCTCTCTCCCTCTGAGTTTCTTCCCGTCTCTTTAAGTACCGTTATATCCTTCCCATTCTTTTTCTTTCTTTCTCCTGAGTGTTCTCTCTCTCTCTCTCTCTCTCTCTCTCTCTCTCTCTCTCTCTCTCTCTCTCTCTCTCTCTCTCTCTCTCTCTCTCTCTGTGTCTCATTCTCACACTCTCTCTCATTCTCACACTCTCTCATTTTCTCTCTCTCTCATTCTCTCCTGATTGTTCTCTCTCTCTCTCTCTCTCTCATTCTCTCTCTCTCTCATTCTCTCCTGATTGTTCTCTCTCTCTCTCATTCTCTCATTCTCTCTCTCATTTTCTCTCTCTCTCATTCTCTCCTGATTGTTCTCTCTCTCTCTCATTCTCTCATTCTCTCTCTCTTTCTCTCATTCTCTCCTGATTGTTCTCTCTCTCTCTCATTCTCTCATTCTCTCTCTCATTTTCTCTCTCTCTCATTCTCTCCTGATTGTTCTCTCTCTCTCATTCTCTCATTTTCTCTCTCTCTCTCATTCTCTCCTGATTGTTCTCTCTCTCTCTCATTCTCTCTCTCTCTCTCTCTGTCTCTGTCTCTCCACTTCTTTTTACGTGCCTCTCTGTCTGTCTCTCACACACAGTGAAGCCTTTACATGAACAAATCACTTGCATTCCCCCCCCCCCCACCCCCACCTCCCTCTTTCCTCCCCCCCCTTCTCTCTCTCTCTCTCTCTCTCTCTCTCTCTCTCTCTCTCTTTCTTGTTCGCCCTCGTGTGAAGTATTTTCAGGCCTGCTTCTGGAAACAGAAACCGGTTGTTATAGTTCATCTGGTCATTTGCAGCCAGGGTTTTTAAGAAGTTTTTTTTTGAAGAGTTGAACGTCATTTTGTTTTGTTTTGTTTGTTTCTTTGTTTTGCTTTTCAACTGACAGCTTTTCTTTGTCATTTTTGAAAGCAGTAGCGTGGATCCTAAACCTAACAAATACTTGACTTTTTTTTCCTTTTTTTTTTTTTTTTTTTAAAGCGGTTTTGAAGATAGTACGTATCATATTTGGTTTGGGCTTTGACATTTCTCAGGCCGCGTTGTTTGGTGTCGTGGAATTCGTGCGTTACCTGTTTTGTGTGCGTACGACACTGCTGGATTAGTTCTTGTTTAACGAGAACGGTTTTCGTTTAATGACGTATCCATGAAATAGTATCGATTTTGTTTCTGGCAATTTTTTTTCTTTCCGCCAAGAAGGAGAAGGAGGAGGAGGAGCAGAAGAAGAAGAAGAAGGGGGAGGAGGAGGAGAAGAAGAAGAAGAAGAAGCAGGAGGAGGAGAAGAAGGGGGGGGGGAGGAGAAGAAGAAGATTGATTGATTGATTGATTGAATCTTTAATGGGTAAAGAATTAGGCACAGTAAAGGCCTTTTCACAGTTCTGCCCATTTAACGACACAAAACATAAAAATAAAGAGCGACACAAAACATAAAAATAAAGAAATAAAATGACATAAAATAAAATAATAAGAACGACGAATAAGAATAGTAACGGGAATAGTCTATTAAAGGTAACAAAGCGATGAAAAGAACAATTGGTACATTACATGTACGTACGTACTTACACACCCACACACACACACACGCACATACACACACAATTATAAAACAAGCAAACAAAAACATACGTACACATTCACACCCACACACTCAAACACACACAAATACACACTTACTGTTCATTTGCTAGCACGACCACACATACATTCAATCTTTCATTCATCATGACATGACAGCTAGTGGACTCAGTACAAGCAAGCATTTGCTTTATGCAGAATAACTGTCTGTCTCTCTCCCTCTCTCTCTTGAAGAAGAAGAAGGAGGAGGAGAAGAAGACATAGTTTGAATGGTCTTACTTATGATTTTCTTTCTCCCATGCGTTCATGGACTGCAGTTCCTATAGATTTCACTCGTATCTACGAGTTGGTTGTGACGTGTTTATTTTTTCTTCCCTGCTGCACCATATAGGCATTCACATTCTGTTTTCGGGGAGAGGATGTTTGCGCGTGCTTGGTATATTTGTATTTCCATAACCCATCGACACACTGATCTGATTAGATCTGTAACCTGCGTATTTGAACATATGTTCGCACAAGCAGGGAGGGGGGCGGGGGGGGGGGAGGTTCAGGCACAATAACAGATGTGTACCTGTGTTGATCTGGAGGGGTGTCTCTGACTCTGTGTGTCAGAGTGAGAGAACACACACACACACACACACACACACACAGAGGAGTCGCGCAACACCAAGAGGAAGATTACCCCTCCCCCCTTTTCTTTTCTCCTGTCCTTTTCTTTCTCCGCAGTGTCTCAACACCGTTCTCTCCCCTCCCCTCCCCTCCTCTCCCCTCCCCTCCCCTCCCCTCTCCTGCCCCCCTCTCCCTCTTCTCTGTCTCTGTCTTCAAACAACCACACCAGTTTTCACACTCCATCCCTCCTTCCTTCCTCTACCTTCCCTCCTCTCATTTCCTACTTTGCAGAGTTCGAACGATACGATGCCCGCCCCCTCCCCACCCCCCTCTCTCTCTCCTC
>NC_134892.1:9839453-9846953 GCF_041734735.1 Babylonia areolata | reverse complement strand
CTCTCCCTCCTTCTCCTTCTTCCTCCTTCTCCACTTCTTCCTCCTTCACCTCTTCCTCCTTCTTCTTCCTCCTTCACTTCTTCCTCTTCCTCCTTCTCCACTTCTTCCTCTTCCTCCTTCTCCACTTCTTCCTCCTTCTCCACTTCTTCCTCTTCCTCCTTCTCCACTTCTTCCTCCTTCACTTCTTCCTCTTCCTCCTTCTCCACTTCTTCCTCCTTCACTTCTTCCTCTTCCTCCTTCTTCCTCTTCCTCCTTCACTTCTTCCTCTTCCTCCTTCTCCACTTCTTCCTCCTCAGCGATTTCTCCCCCTGCACCCCTTCTCCTCCTACTGCATTGCTGCCTCTTCTGGTCTCCCCCCCCCCCCCACACCCCCCTTGTCATTTCCTTTGAAAAGAACCCTCAGAAACTAATCATATGAAATAACATTGTGCAAAGCGCTTGGTTATACGAAAACCATTGAGGAGGGAAACAGTTGGAGTGGGGGGGTGGGAATTGTAGGAGGAGGGAGAACATTTTTGAGGTGATGGGATGCGAGAGTTGGGGGTAGGGGGTAGTTTTTCGCTCGATTTAACAACGTTTTAGTCATGCTCTGTATGTCCACTGTGGGGTTGTTTCAAAACTAGAATGTATCGGCACTCCTTGGTGAGAATACGCTGCTCTCCTACATACTTTCCTTCTTATCTCCCCTTCTCCCAACCTCTCTGTCCCTCTTTGCCTCTCTCTCTGTCTTTCTCTATCTGTGTGTGTGTGTGTGTGTTGCCCAAGAGCAATGTACATGTCTCTCCGTGTTTGCGTGTGTCTGTCTTCCGCACAGTGAAGCCTTAACATAAACAAATCACTCGCAATCTCACCAGCATCCGTGGCGAAGTGGTTAGCGTCGCGGACTGACGGCTGGGGAGACGCGGGTTCGAATCCCAGAGTTGAGTGTGCTGTGGGTTTAACTTGGGAGACTGGGACCACACAGTCGAGTGCCATCCACTTCAGTGATGCATCTTTGGGTGTGTTGCCTAAATTACCTGACCAACACTGCAAGTGTCTATCTCTCGGGCCCGGTTAACGCCGGGACAGGAAGCGTAGAGTACAGCCTGGTCACGCAGTCCCAAACCAAAATGGACCTTCATAGCAACATCGTCATCGTCATCCTCCTCCTCCTTCATCATCATCAATATAAAGTCTCAAAGCTGTGGCCTTTCATGCCCTGCTCTCATGGTAACCTCAGTTTCGATGCCCCTCCACTTCCGTGCTTGGGGTGAGTCCTGCCAATGTCTTCAGTTCGGCAGATTCATGGTGGGCTGCTGTTTGAGGGACGTGGTGGTGGTCTCCACTCTGGGAGGGATGCTCACTCAATCTGGCTCCGCGACTAAGCCATTATTGTCGTTAGGTGGGTCCTAAGTACGTTAAATCAGAACAGGCACCACTGAACTCCACCGAAGTGACTCAGCAGCAGTGCAGGGTCTCCTCTGGTGCGTAGCTTCTTGGCGACCTGACATCGATGGTTCCCTGCGGACTGCCGACGCTGGAACTGTGACGGACCAACCTGGGTGTGGCCTTGTATGGGGGAATCTAAATGAGCGGCGTGGGAGTAATGCCACTGAAACGGTGCAGAGGATGGGGCAGCAAAAAAAAATAAAAAATCACTCGCAATCTCTCTCTCTCTCTCTCTCTCTCTCTCTCTCTCTCTCTCTCTCTCTCTCTCTCTCTCTCTCTCTCGTCAATAGATCTATGCAGGTAATGACAATAAAATATCAAAACCTCTCTTTCTCTCTCTCTCTCTCTCTCTCTCTCTCTCTCTCTCTCTCTCTCTCCACCCGCCCCGCCGACCCCCAAACCTTGATTGAACTTCATACTGCTCTTAGCACTGCCTGGGTCTGTTCTGAAATATCTACCATCAAAACAAACTGTAGTAGGACGTTGCCTCCACGCACAGTTTTTGTTGTTTTTTTTTCTTCTCTGTGTTGTTGTTGATTTCTCCTATCTGTCTGTTACACGTTTATTCGGCTATATGATACTGGTGAGGATCAGGGGAGAGGATTATGCGGGGGTAGGGCTTCTTTGCCGGGTACACTGGTGATAGGAGAGACAGGGGGGTGGAGAGAGAGAGAGAGATGTACTGCTCTTGGGCGATACTGTCCTTGGGGGAGAGGCAGGGGCGTGGAGGCAGAGAGAGGAAGGTGTATGAAGAAGAGGAGCGTACGACCGACCAAAATGGGTTGGTTCGCTGCTTCGAAGGCCATTTCCGCTTCCTGTTTCCGTTTTTCTTCTCTTCCCTCTCCTTTGAAGCTTGTGCAAAGTGCTGAAGCGTACGGGATAAGAGGGAGAAAGGTGGTAGTGGTCTGCTGGACTATGATACTATTAAGGTGTAGATTTTCTTCAAGGGAGATAAAAAGGGAAGGTGGAAGTGGTCATGTGTTTGGAGTTTCGGGGTGGTTGTATTTTTCTTCTCTTCTCGTCTTCTTTCTTTAGCTTCCGTGGGTCTCTTTCTCTCTTTACTCCCCCCCCTCCAGTGATTAAATGTCTCATGTCACAGCGTATCTGTCTGTCTCTCCTCTCTCTCTCTTTCTCTCTCTCTCTCTCTCTCTCTCTCTCTCTCTCTCTCTCTCTCCTCCCCTGTGTGTGTGTGTGTGTGTGTCCTCTCTCTCTCTCTCTCTCTCTCTCTCTCTATGGCCCCTCTCTTTCATTCTCTCCCGCTCTCTCTCCCTTCCTTTACAACTCTGTTCTTCCACAAGTCTGTTCTGTCTCTGTCCTACCCAGTCTCTCTCTATCTCTGTGTGTATGTGTGTGTGTGTGTGCGTGCGTGCGTGCGTGCGTGTGTGTGTGTGTGTGCGTTCGTGCGCGCGCGCATGTGTGAGTGATCTGTCTGCACTTCAAATAAGAGGGAGATACAGAACAGGAAAGATGTCATGTTGGTGTTGGCTACGTGGGTGAAAACTGGGCGTTTTCTCTGCTGTGTGGTGTTGTGACCACGTGACTCAGATGAGTATACAGTCCGTAAACAGTCCGTAAACATCTTGACGGTCTGCGCTGTATACCTGTTTCTTCTTCTTCTTCTTCTTCTTCTTCTTCTTCTGCTTCTAGTTCTCCTCCTCTTCCTCCTCCTCCTCCTCCTTCTTGTTCACCTGATGCTTGTTTCTTCTTCTTTCTCCTCCTCTGCCTGTTCCTCCTCCTCCTCCTCCTCCTCCTCCTGTTTCTGCGTCTTCTTTCTTCTTCTACTCTTCTTCTTCCTCCTCCCCCTTCTTCTTCTTCTTATCCCTCTCCTCCTCCTCTTCTTCTTCTCCTCCTCCTCCTCTTCCTTCTCCTCCTTCTTCTTTCGTCTTCTTCTTTTTCTCCTCCTCCTACTTCTTCTTCTTCTTCTTCTCCTCCTTCTCCATAGGGCCCCTATCTTGGTAAGGCCAATCTTCTTGGTGTCTGCTCAGAGGTCTCTTCGCCAAGTGTTTCTCGGTCAGCCTCTCTTTCCCTTCAACATGGATCGCCATCGGAATTAATCTTTTCTGTTTGCATACCGAGATCTGTAGGTGTGACCCGCACGGTCTGTAGCCACTGAACCAGCCACTCCGTTCGTTAACTCACTTTCTCCCATAATCTGGTGGAGGTTTGAGTTTAACTACCTATTAGCTTTTGCTGTTAAGGGTCAGGTTTATCTCTGGCTGTGGTCCGTGATGACCCGTAACTTTATCGGGGCGGCGATTTCAACCAATCACTGTCTCTGTCTGGTGGTGGTTGAAGACGTCGCCTGTCTGTCCGGCTCTCTGATTGGCCAGACAGACAGTCACGTGATGCATCACTGGCAGACGATTGGCTGTGAGGGAGGAAGGGGTGATGTGACCCTGCCGGGCGTCCTCATGATAAGGTTTATTTAGCGAGATGGCGATAGGATTTTGTTTTGTTTCGTTTCCACAAATTTTGCTGCGCTTGTTCGTTTATGGTCAGGAAACTGCACACCGCGTTCTCTGAATCTACACACTGATTTGATTAAACAAATGAAAGAAAATCAACTGATAAAACTTTTTTTTCCCTTTTAAGAGCGAGAGAACGAGACATTGTGCGTAGGTAATAATTTCACTGCAACAACCTTGACAAATCTTCGAGGTTTGTTTTGCAGTCTGGGTGCCCCTGTAATGTAAATGTCAGTCTGAAGATTTATGCTGCCGTCGTTACTGTTCACACAGCCGCCCACGCACCCCTCACCCCCCACCCCCCACCCCTTCTCTGTCAAGAAAGGGACGAGAAGATGTATTGGTGGCATTGTAGAAAGGGAGTGAGGGTGATGAGGTGGGGGGGAGGGGGGGGGGCTTGTGGGTGGGGAAAGTGGCGCCTGGGAACCTGAGTTTCTTTTCGAGAAAAATAGAGCAGTGGTCGGGCACCTGTGTTGATTTTATCACCAAGAGTATCTGTCTATCCATCTATTTATCTGTTTCTTTATCTATATTAAACAGTCGAAAAGAGGAGGCGAAGCTGTATCTTCTGTTTCCACCTTTCAATATGTTGTTGTTTTTTGTTACACTTTTTTTTGGAGGGGGGGGGGGGTTGGGGGGGCAGGGGAGGGGGTATGTTTTCAAGGGCACGCGTTGGATTATAGGAGCAGGTGTATTTTTTACCCCTCCCTTTTCTTTTTAGGGCCGGGGCGGTACGGGTGATTTTTAAAGGCACTCGTGGGATTTTAGAAGCGGAACGTGTTTTTTGGTGTGGTTTTTTGTTGTTGTTTTCCTTTCTTTCTTTCTCTTTTTTTTCTTTCTTTGCTTCTTCTTTTTTTTATATTTTTTTTAGATATAGATTGCAGGGGCGGTTAATTTGAAGTTAAAGGCGTGTCTGTTGTCTGTCGGTTATAACTCGGCTCTTGTCTTCCCGTGACGTGTACTGTTTGTTGAAAGTCTGTCTTCCCTTCACGTCCACCTCGTAGATAGTGGGTACTCTTTTTTCTGTTTATACAACACACACACACACACACACACACACACACACACACGCACACACACACACACACACACACACACACACACACGCACGCACGCACGCACGCACGCACACGCGCGCACACACACACTCACACACACACACACACACACACACACACACGAGAACGTTCTCTTTCTCACACTTTTCGCTCCCACCCACCCCCCCCCCCACCCCACCCCCACCCGCCCTCCCCTCCCCCCACCTCTCCCACCCCCCAGTTCCCCCTCACCTCCCCCCCCCCCATGCCCCCCTCACAGAGAGAGAGAGAGTCAAAGTCACATATGTATGTATATATATATATATATATATATATATATTATGTATATAATCTGACGCAGCCGTATGTCAAGGTTTTTAGCGTAGAAGGGAATGGGGGGGGGGGTAATTGAAATGAATTGTATCGTCCTTGTAATTAACGGAATCAGGGGAGATAAGACGAAACGAAGGAGGGGTGGCGGTGGTGGTGGCTAAGGAAATTTGGTTGTAGGGTTGAAATGGGGGAAGGGGAGGGGGGGTGGGAGGAGCACACGCGAGATAAGATATGGATGTCTCACAGGCAGCGTCGACATTGAATGAACAATATTCCTGGCATTGGCCCAAATGAATACGTTTAATAGCCAAAAAAAAAAAAGCGAAAGACGAGACAGAGCGTAAACCTGACAAGATGGCGTGGAGAGCCTTGGCCAAAGGAATGATTCAGCGCTTATAGCTTTTAGAGGCGTTTGATTGGCTAAGAGCGGACCGGGCCAAGACGGCTCGTCTTTTCACTGTTAACCGCGCGAAATTTGGCCAAGCAGAGCAAACCGATAGGCCTAGTTTGCATCAGTTTGACATGGTAAGTATATGTAACACCAAACATGGAGTATAATACAAACTCCTCCTTTTGGTGGGAAGGGCTGGGGGGTTGAAGTATGAGCGATTCTTAACAGCTGAGTTTGCTTGGCGTTAAGGAAGAATGAATGTTCCTTTCCTTAGTCTGCTTTGATTTCATAGACTTGAGCTAGGAAAAGTCTTAACAACGCTACAGCCGAAGCCATAAGACCTTACAAAAGAAAACGTACAAATGTTAAGCAATGACAAAAGAACACCAGCGAGCTTAATAAAAGCTTATGGTATGCTGTTTGCCTTTTTTTTCCCTTTCAAGTAGATGTGTTCCAGCATATAGCGGATCGGTCCGCACTCTCTGTTTCATCCTTGGTATTTAAAACTCAATCTTATAGTGTGCTGAATCGTTGCGGTTCAGTTTCATTGTGACAGCTGATGAACGATAATTATTATGGTTGTTAATTCATTAACATACCGATTAATTAATTAGTTAATTGATTAATTGATAAATTGAATAATTTGTTATTTATTTATTTCTTTATCCAGTCATTCATTCGTTTCGTCATCTAATTATTTATTATTCATTTATATATCCATTCATTCGTTCTTTTAGTCATCTATTCATTTGTTGTCGTTGTTGCTGTTGTTGTTTCTTTTTATTTTACGACCGTGTGGTGAACAGAAACGGGTTACCAGACTGGTAGGTAGATAGTAGAGCTTCATACCGTATCTCCGTGATTTTTGCGTACATACGTGGGATAAACAAGACATCTATCCCCTTTCCTCAGTGATATGAACTAACATTTCCCTCCATCCCTCGGTTATGCACACACACACACACACACACACACACACACACACACACACACACACACACACACACACACACACACACACACACACACACACACACACACACAGCCTGTCTTGTCAGACCAATCACACATACACACACTGATCTCCCTTCTGTACCACCCTCCGCCCACTCTTCCAACCGCCCCCTCCTCCGCCGCGATCCATCCATTCTTCCGTCTGTCTATCCCTCTGTTTCTCCTTCTATCCGTCCGTCCTTCCGTCTGTCTGTTCCCCTGTCTGTCTTTCCATCCATCCGTCTGTTCGTCTGTCCCTCTGTCTCTCCCACCTGTTCGTTTGTCTGTCTGTCTGTCTCTCCATCCGTCCGTTTGTCTGTCGGTCTGTCCCTGTGTATCTCCTCCTATTCGTCAATCTGTCTGTCCCTACGTCAGTCGCTCCACCTGTTCGTCCGTCCGTCCCCTTGTCTGTCTCTCCATCCTTCTGTCCGTCTGTTGATCTCAAGGCCTGACTAAGCGCGTTGGGTTATGCTGCTGGTCAGGCATCTGCTTGGCAGATGTGGTGTAGCGTATATGGATTTGTCCGAACGCAGTGACGCCTCCTTGAGCGACTGATACACATACTGATCTGTCCCTCTGTCCCTCCGCCTATTCCTCTTTCTGTCTGTCTGTCTTTTCCTCTGTCTGTATTTCCATCCGTCCGTCCGTCTGTCTGTCGTTCCATCTATGTCTCCATCTATTCTTCCTTCAGTCCATCCGTCCGCTGTTTCTCCACGCAATCGTCCGTCCGCCCATCAGTTCGCCCGTCTCTCCATCCATCCATCCATTCATCCGTTTGTCCGTCCATTCCTTCGTCTGTCAGTCTCTTAGTCCATCCGTGCGTCTGTCTCTCCATCCATCTGTCCATCCGTTT
>NC_134892.1:9814453-9834453 GCF_041734735.1 Babylonia areolata | reverse complement strand
CTGTCTCTTTCTTTCTCTCCCTCTCTCTTTAAAAAAATATCTCTTTCTTTCTCTCTGTTTTTCTCTCATTCTCTCTCTTTCTTTCTCTTTATCACTCTCTCACTTCCATCTCTCTCTCTCTTCTATCTCTTTCCCGTTCTTTCTTTCTAGCTCTGCCCCCACCCCCTTCCTCCCACTCCTCTCTCTCTCTCTCTGTCTCCATATTACCCGTCTTACCTTTTACCCGATCTCCGTTTCTGTCCCTGATACACGCACACACACACACTCTCTCTCTCTCTCTCTCTCTCTCTCTCTCTCTCTCTCTCACAGGTGCGCGCACTCTCTCTCTCTCTCTCTCTCTGTGTGTGTGTGTGTGTGTGTGTGTGTGTGAGACTGACTGACTTACTGAGGAGTTGATAGTGACGAGTGGTGGTAGTTTAGTGTAACCCTCTGCCATCAGTGAGGGGAAGGAAGTCTTTACGAGCTGAACTTGAGGCAGCAGTAAAACGACAGGACAGCTACTGCTGTTGACAGTTTTGGTCTGTCTGTCTGTCTGTCTGTCTGTTCTGTCTTTCTATCTGTCTGTCAATATGTATGTCTCTGTCGCTCTCTCTCTCTTTCTCTTTCTCGTTCTCTCACTCTGTCCCTCTTTTTTCTGTCTTCTCCATATCTACCTTCTCGTGTGTCTCTTTCTCTGTCGGCGTCTTTATATCTGTTTCTTTCCCCTCTCTCTCCCCTCTCTCTCTCTCTCTCTCTCTCTCCTCTCTTTCCTCTCTCTCCTCTCTCTCTCTCCTCTCTCTCTCTCCTCTCTCTCCCTCTCTCTCCCTCTCCCTCTCTCTCTCTCCCTCTCTCTCCCTCTCCCTCTCTCTCTCCTCTCTCTCTCCTTCTCTCTCGCTCTCTCTGTTTCATTTCTCTGTCTCTCATCCATTTCTTTCTCTCCGTGTCTTTCTTCGTGTCTCTCTATCTCCCTTTGTGTCGCTCTGTCTGTCTGTCTGTCTGTCTGTCTGTCTCTCTCTCTCTCTCTCTCTCTCTCTCTCTCTCTCTCTCTCAGGGAGAGTTGACATTACTGTAGATCATTTGAAAATGGTAGGAGAGAGAGAGAGAGAGAGAACGCAGGAGCGCAGGAAATTTAATGCGAAGGCCACCAGCATGTCCACATGAGAACATATACACATATAAGAGATGGGGGGGGGGGGGAAAGAAAGAGAGAGAAAGAGTTACGAACATGAATCAAAAATTGTACAGTTATCGTGACTGATAAAGCTGTTCCTTTCATTTTCCTTCTGTGCGTATAAGACTGGTATAACTTGAAATCTGGGTGGGGTTTTTTGTGTGTTTTTTTATGGAGAGAAATAAACTGTAGGGGGGGGGGGGATTTGGAGGGAGGGAGAAAGCGGTAGGGGGGGGGGGGAGGGGGGGGATTAGGGAGAAGGGGTGTGGGTTCTGTGTTTAAATGTCAAAACGATTGGGTAAAAGGTAAGACGGGTCATAAAGAAGAAAGAAAAAAAAAGTTCCTGTTCTGATTTCAGTGAGTGTGAGTGTACGTGCTTGTGCTTGTGCTTGTGTGTGTGTGTGTGTGTGTGTGTGAGCGCGTGCGTGTGTTCCTTTCTGTCGCTCTTTCTCCGTTTCTGCCCCTATCGCTCTCTGTTAGTGTCTCACATACACACGCACAGACGCACGCACACACACACACACACACACACTCTCTCTCTCTCTCTCTCTCACACACACACACACACACACACACACACACACACACACACACACACACACACACACAGCAACAACAAAAAACAGACACAGACAGACAGAGACACACAAAAAGACCCCAAAGACACACAGCGAGAGAGAGATAGAGATAGACAGAAATTTATCACAACAATACTTTCTTCAGCCGTTTCGGAACAGCAATAAAAGAAGGAATGTGTGCAGCGAAAGGAATGGCCAGCTATAATAATAGCCTCTCTAGCTAAGACTCGTAGCTATCTCACTGAATGCGGCCATAGAAAGAGAATGGAAGGGGAGGGGGGTGGGTGCTCTTCGATTTGTGCTTTTTTTTTTTCTTTCTTTTTTTTTTGTGAGTGAGAGAACACAGAAGAGGTAAGGGATAAAGGGGGTGGGGGGGAGAAGAGGAGGGAGGAGGGGGGGGGAGAGAAGTTTTGTGAGCTGCTCAGAGCGCATCCTTAACAACCACAACCACAAATCCGCCGATCTCTCTGGCTTTGGTTTTATTATCGTCTGTCCGGGAAATCTGGTTAACGATTGTGATGAGAGAAAAAGAGACAGAGAGAGACAGAGAGAGAGAAAGAGAGAGGGAGAGAGCAGCGGTTATTTTGTTGTTTTTTGTGATGAGAGAAAAAGAGACAGAGAGAGAGAAAGAGAGAGGGACAGAGAGAGAGGGAGAGAGCAGCGGTTTTTTTTGTTTTGTTTTGTTTTTGTTTTTTGGTTTTTCAAGTGAAAAAGTATCGTCTGTCCGGGAAATCTGGTTAACGATCGTGATGAGAGAAAAGAGAGAGAGTGAGAGAGAGAGAGAGGGACAGAGGAACAGAGAGAGAGCAGCGGTTGTTGTTGTTTTTTTGTGATGAGAGAAAAAGAGACACAGAGAGAGAGAAAGAGAGAGGGACAGAGAGAGAGAGCAGCGGTTTTTGTGTGTGTGTGTGTGATGAGAGAAAAAGAGACACACACACACACAGAGAGGGAGAGAGCAGCGGTTATTTTGTTGTTTTTTGTTGTTGTTGTTGTTTTTTTCAAGTGAAAAAGTACCGTCTGTCCGGGAAATCTGGTTAACGATCGCGATGAGAGAAAAGAGAGAGAGTGAGAGAGAGAGAGGGACAGAGAGAGAGAGCAGCGGGTTTTTTATTTTGTTTGTGATGAGAGAAAAAGAGACAGAGACAGAGAGAGAGAAAGAGAGAGGGACACAGAGAGAGAGAGAGCAGCGGTTTTTTTGTTTTGTTTTGTTTTTGTCTTTTTTGTTTTTCAAGTGAAAAAGTATCGTCTGTCAGGGAAATCTGGTTAACGATCGCGATGAGAGAAAAGAGAGAGAGAGGGACAGAGAGAGAGAGAGGGGGACAGAGAGACAGAGAGAGAGCAGCGGTTGTTTTGTTTTTGTTTTTGTTTTTTTTTGTGATGAGAGAAAAAGAGACTCAGAGAGAGAGAGACAGAGAGAGAGAGGGAGAGAGCAGCGGTTGTTTTGTTGTTTTTTGTTGTTGTTTTTTCAAGTGAAAAAGTATCCTCTGTCCGGGAAATCTGGTTAACGATCGTGATGAGAGAAAAGAGAGAGGGAGAGGGACATAGAGAGAGAGAGAGCAGCGGGTTTTTTGTTTTGTTTGTGATGAGAGAAAAAGAGACAGAGAGAGAGAAAGAGAGAGTGACAGAGAGAGAGAGAGCAGCGGTTTTTTTGTTTTGTTTTGTTTTTGTCTTTTTGTTTTTCAAGTGAAAAAGTATCGTCTGTCAGGGAAATCTGGTTAACGATCGCGATGAGAGAAAAGAGAGAGAGAGTGAGAGAGAGAGCAGCGGTTGTTTTGTTTGTTTTTTGTGATGAGAGAAAAAGAGACACAGAGAGAGAGAGACAGAGAGAGAGAGAGCAGCGGTTGTTTTGTTGTTTTTTGTTGTTGTTTTTTCAAGTGAAAAAGTATCCTCTGTCCGGGAAATCTGGTTAAAGATCGTGATGAGAGAAGAGAGAGAGAGAGTGGGACAGACAGAGAGAGCAGCGGTTGTTGTTGTTTTTTTGTGATGAGAGAAAAAGAGACACAGAGAGAGATAAAGAGAGAGGGACAGAGAGAGAGAGCAGCGGGTTTTTTGTGTGTGTGTGTGTGTGATGAGAGAAAAAGAGACACAGAGAGAGAGACACAGAGAGAGAGACAGAGAGAGGGAGAGAGCAGCGGTTATTTTGTTGTTTTTTGTTGTTGTTGTTTTTTAAAGTGAAAAAGTATCCTCTGTCCGGGAAATCTGGTTAACGATCGTGATGAGAGAAAAAGAGACAGAGAGAGACACAGAGAGAGAGAAAGAGAGAGGGATAGAGCAGCGGTTATTTTGTTGTTTTTTGTTGTTGTTGTTTGTGTTTTTCAAGTGAAAAAGTATCGTCTGTCAGGGAAATCTGGTTAACGATCATGATGAAAGAAAAGAGAGAGAGTGAGAGACAGAGAGAGAGCAGCGGTTGTTTTGTGGGGGTTTTTGTTGTTGTTGTTTTTTTCAAGTGAAAAAGTACCGTCTGTCCGGGAAATCTGGTTAACGATCATGATGAGAGAAAAAGAGAGAGTGAGAGAGAGAGAGAGAGAGCAGCGGTTGTTGTTTTTTTGTGATGAGAGAAAAAGAGAGAGAGAGAGAGAAAGAGAGAGGGACAGAGAGAGAGAGCAGCGGTTTGTGTGTGTGTGTGTGTGTGATGAGAGAAAAAGAGACAGAGAGAGAAAGAGAGAGGGACAGAGAGAGAGAGCAGCGGTTTTTGTGTGTGTGTGTGTGTGATGAGAGAAAAAGAGACAGAGAGAGAGAAAGAGAGAGGGAGAGAGCAGCGGTTGTTTTGTTGTTTTTTGTTGTTGTTGTTGTTTTTTTCAAGTGAAAAAGTATCGTCTGTCCGGGAAATCTGGTTAACGATCGTGATGAGAGAAAAGAGAGAGTGAGAGAGAGAGAGCAGCGGGTTTTTTTTTTCAGGTGAAAAAGAGGGGAGGGGGTTGAGGTTAGGATTCTGTTTGTTGCATTTCTATGTTTGTCTTTCTGTCCCTGCCTCTTCTCTCTCTATCTCACTCTCTCTCTTTCTCTCTCCCTTTCCCTCTCTTTCTCTATTTTCTTCTCTCTCTCTCACTCTCTTTCCATCTCTATTTCCTTCTCTCTGTCTCTCCCTCTCATTTTCTGTTTCCTTCTCTCTCTCTCTATTTCCTTCTCTCTCTTTCTCTCACTCTATCTCCCCTTTCTCTATATCCCCCCTCTCTCTCCCTTTCTCCCACCCCCTCTCTCTCTCGCTCGTTCTCTCTTCCTCTGTCTCCCATTGACTCCAATTACATGCAGACTAAATTTCCGGTGTTCTGTCCATCATGTCCGTATCTTTCTCTTTGTGTCTTTCTGGTTTGTTTGTTTGTTTTTGTTTTGTTTTCACAATTAATTTCGCCATTTTCTGCTCTTCTCTCGTTGTTTTTATCCTCTTTTCTGATGTCTTATTTCTTTTATTCCTCCATCTTTCTTTCACCCTCTCTCTCTCTCTCTCTCTCTCTCTCTCTCTCTCTCTCTCTCTCTCTCTCTCTCTCGTGTGTCTGTTTCTCCTTCTCTCTCCTTTTCTTCTGGAAATCATCCACTGTCTGCTCTTGTTTCTCCTCTTCCCCTCTATCTCTCTTCTCTCTCTTGTTTCTTCTCTCCTCCTCTCTAGCTCTCTCCCTTCTCTCTCTGTTTCTCTCTCGCTCTCTCTCTCTTGTTTCTCCTCTCCCCCTCTCTCTCCCTTCTCTCTCTGTTTCTCGCTCTCTCTCTCTCTCTTGTTTCTCCTCTTCCCCTCTCTCTCCCTTCTCTCTCTGTTTCTCGCTCTCTCTCTCTCTCTTGTTTCTCCTCTTCCCCTCTCTCTCCCTTCTCTCTCTGTTTCTCGCTCTCTCTCTCTCTCTTGTTTCTCCTCTTCCCCTCTATCTCTCTTCTCTCTCTGTTTCTCTCTCGCTCTCTCTCGCTCTCTCTTGTTTCTCCTCTCCCCCTCTCTCTCCCTTCTCTCTCTGTTTCTCTCTCGCTCTCTCTCACTCTCTCTCTACCCCTCTGTCTGTTCGTCTCTACCCTTTCTCTCCCCCAACTCTCCATTCCTCTCTCTCTCTCTCTCCATTTCCACCTCTCTCTCTCTCTCTCTCTCTCTCTCTCTCTCTCTCTTTCTCTCTCTTCTCTCTTAATATTTTCTTTAAATTTTCTGTTCATCAAAAGAAAACATGTTCAGGTTGGCAGATAGCATCTTGTGTGCGTGCCTTTAGGAATCGAGATAGACAATGATACGGCAAGCCAAATGATTATTTTTTGTGGACGCACGTGTGTGTGTGTGTGTGTGTGTGTGTGTGTGTGTGTGTATGTTAGAGTGTGTGTTTCAGAATGTGTGTGTGTTTGTTACAAAAAGAGAGAGTGTGTGTGTTTGTGTTTGCGTGTGTGTGTTCGAGAATGAGAGAGAGTCTCTGTGTTTGGTTTTTGATGTAGAGGTGATGTGTGTGTGTGTGCGTGTGCGTGCGTGCGTGCGCGTGTGTGTAAGAGTGTTTATATGTGTGAATGTACGTTCGCGTTTCTGCTTATGTGTCCGAGTATTGTATGTATGAACATATGTGTGTGTGTGTGTGTGCACGCGAGCGCGCAGCGTGTGTATGTGTGTGTGTGTATGAGTGCACACTCGTTCGTTCAGTCACTGAAGAAGAAATGGTTTTTAATTTTCTACGTGGGGTGCAGACCTTTCCCTCAGACTTTGGTGGAAGTGGTGACGGTGACGGTGATGGTGATGGGTCCTGCGGTCTAAGGAAGGGATTGAGGTGCCTATGAATATCAATCAGTCTGCCTGGTCCTCCTTCTTTCCACTTCCTCTCTTCCATTTCCTCCTCTGACAGCATAAAGTGTGACCAATGTGAGGGGGGAAAAAAACATAAGTATGCAAGCATCCGCTAACGCAATCAGTGCGCGCGAGCGAGCGTGCGCAGCATTGCACGTATGATGCATCAGGAGCGTGTCATTATGTATCATAATATTTTATGTAGGATTTTTTTGGTTTTGTTTCTAGAATACGAATATGCTCTCCCCCCCCGGCCCCCCTCCCCAACCCTCCCTTCCCCACCCCCCCTCCAACCCTCCACCCCCATCCCCCCACACACACCTGCCTTGTCGTCTCAAGTTATGACCACGACCAAGTCGGTTAAAAGAACGATGTGTGTGTGTGTGTGTGTGTGTGTGTGTGTGTGTGTGTGTGTGTGTGTGTGATAATATGGATATATATATATAGATAGATAGGTGAGTGAGTGAGAGAGAGAGAGAGAGAGAGAGAGAGAGAGAGAGCCGTAAAGCTACGAGCTTGCAGGTGTTAAATGAATAACACTTATTTTTGTGAAGATTATTTTCCCCTTCGATGTGTATACGCTCGTTCGCACTCATGCATATCCTTGCGCGCATGCTGGTGCACGCGCTCGTACACGTGGGTACGCACACGCTTGCAGCTCCGTCCTGTTTTCATCTTGAGAGTTTTTAAGCAACACGCAGAAGAGAGTGGCCCGTATGTGTGTGTGTGTGTGTGTGTGTGTGTGTGTGCAAACTAAACCTCTCCCTCTCCTCCCTTCCTGTTCATTCTTCCCTCTTCTCCCTTTCCAACCTTCGCCTTTACTTTATTCCTTCCTTCCTCCCTCTGCCATCCCTTCTTCTTCCTTTCTTCAGCCCTGTCTTCCTCTCCTTCCTCACCTACTTTCCTCTTCTTTCCTTCCTTCCCTCCTTCCTTCCCCTCCTCCCTTCTTCCTTTCTTCCTGCCTTCCTTCCTTTGCTTTTCCAAAGCCTTCCTCTTCCATCCCCCCCACTCCCCCTCCCCGTCCCCCCACCCTCTCTTCCTTTCCTCTTATTTCTTCCTTCCTCGCTCTCCTCCCTCTCTTCTCTTCCCTGGCCTCTCTCTCCTGTTGTTTCTGTCCTCGCCTTCCTCTCCTCCCTCTCCCTCTCCTCCCTCTCCTTCCTCCCTCTCCCTCTCCTCCCTCTCCTCTCTCGTTCCTCTCTCCTCCCTCTCCTTCCTCTCGTCCCTCTCCACTCCCTCTCGTATCTCTCTCCTCCCTCTCCATCTCCTCCCTCTCCTTCCTCTTCCATCCCTCTCCTTCCTCCCTCTCCTCCTTTCCCTGGTCTCTCTCTCCTTTTGTTTCTCTCCTCTCCTTCCTCTCCCTCTCTTCCCTCTCCCTCTCCTTCCTCTTCCATCCTCCCCCTTCCTCTTGCCCCCTCCCTACCCCCCACACCCTCTCGCTTCTCAATCCCAAGTCTACAAGACGTGATGTCAGGTTCCTCGCCCAGTCACCGATAGGGTGCAGGGGGTGGGGGGGATGGTGGATACACAGGTGTTTCTGTTAGCCGGAGCCACCAACTGCTACACACGGCCGCACGCACATGGCACACGAACACACACACACACACACACTCTCTCTCTCTCACACACACACACATACACGCACACACACACACACACACACAACACAGAGAACACAGCGCAGCACAGCACAGCACAGGACACACAAGAGCCATTGGAGTTTATACAGTCATCGTTACAGTTCTTTTTTTCTTTTCTTTTTTTTTTTCCTTTTTAATTTAGCTGCACTGCGCTGCACAGCACAGCACAGCACAGCACAGCACAGCACAGCACAGCACAGCACACAACGAGCATGGTCGAGAGAGAGAGAGAGAGATGCTTTTGTTGTACGTATGAGGAGCGAGTGAGCAGTCGCAGTTCTTCTTGCATGCAGTCTAGGTGTGGGTGTGTGGCGTATGCGTGTGTGTGTGTGTTATACATGTGATATGGATTCTGATTTCTCCAGTGCCGGTGTTGTGTGTATTTCAGCGGTGATTCGTAGTTTTGTGTGTGTGTGTGGGTTTTAGAAAAAAAACACGACAACACTTAGTATGTTTAGGTTACTACCGTTGAATATGAGATGAAAGTCATCGAACATGCGAATAAGTAGGGGTGTTTTTTTTTATCTGTTTCAGATTCTCTCTCTCTCTCTCTCTCTCTCTCTCTCTCTCTCTCTCTCTCACTCTCTCTCTCTCTCTCTCTCTCTCTCTCACTCTCTCTCTCTCCCCTCCTCCTCCTCCTCCTCGCTATCTCCATTACATCTCTCTCTCTCTCTCGCTCTTTCTCTCTCTCTCCTCCTTCTCCTCCTCCTCCTCGCTATCTCCATTACATCTCTCTCTCTCGCTTTCTCTCTCTCTCCTCCTTCTCCTCCTCCTTGTTCTCACTATCTCCATTTCACCTCTTTCTTTCTTGTCTCTGTCTCTGCGTCTCTCTATCTCCTCCTCCGCCTCCTCCTTCTCACTATCTCCATTACATCTCTCTCCCTCTCTCCGTCTCTCTCTCTCTCTCTCTCTCTCTCTCTCTCTCTCTCTCCCTCTCTCTCTCCCCCGCTCGGATGCCTTCTCCCATCCTTAGATCTTTCTTTCTTTCCTTCTTCAAGGAAAGGGTCATTTAATCAGGAATTCCGGTACTTGATTTTCTAAGGATAGGTGTTCAACAGAGTGGAGATTGCCTTGATGACTAGTTCGGTTTCCGTAGAGGGAAGTGTTGGTGTGCTTTAGACAAGGGTAGGAAAACCATCTTTGTGAAGATCGTTTCTTCATCGTCGTGTCGTAAATGTGGTGTTGCGAAAATGGATTTGTCCGACACCTCCTTGAGTTACTGAACTGAATTGAACTGAACTGCGTGTTCGTCTTCTTGTTGTTGTTGTTGGTGATGGTGGTGGTGGTTCCTCCTCCTCCTCCTCCTCCTAATCTTTCTCCTCCTTCTTCCACCTCATAGTCTTCTTCGGTTGTTTTTTTTTTCATCGTCCTGTTTTTTCCTACCTCCCCTCCTTCTCCTTCATTTACTTCTCTCTTAAATCAGTTGTTTCATGGTAGATGCGTTGTTTGATTTATTTTTTAACGGATGATAGAAAAACAACAATAGCGTTATTTTTAGGCAGGATTAACGGTCAGAAAACACACACACACACACACACACACACACACACACACACACACACACACACACAGAGAAAGAGAGAGAGGGGGGGACAGACAGACAGAAAGAGAGAGAGAGAGCAAAACTGCCAGCTCCTGACCATGAGAGAGGCTAGAACAGCAGCAGGAGAGAATTGTGACCCATGTGCAGACCGTGTGACCATGATTGGAGGACCCGATAGACAGAGACATGCCGACTGACATCAAGGGTTTAGTAGGAAACTTGCCAGACACATCTTCAGTCGGGATAAAACAACATTGCCCTGGACTGCCACCCCGAAGACAGTACCCGTCCTGTGTGCATAAGAAGGATTTTTTTTTTATCTCTAGAGCTGGTGGTTCGTCAATCATCATCATCAGTCTGTGTGTGTGTGTGTGCGTGCGTGTGAGAGTGTGTGTGTGTGTGTGTGTGTGTGTGATATCGCATGACAAGACAAGACGTGTTTATTTTCAGGAATCTCTGTGAGGGGCGATATGACTGTATAGTGGTGGTGTTATTTCGGCCAGTTTTTATCACGTTTGCTAGGTGGCGTCAGTCATCTGAGGAGACATGAAAATGTCATAAAAAAAAGTTTTAAAAAGTGCACTGTTCACACTCCACCCAAAACTGTCCTGTTCAAGTTGTATGATAATGATAAATAAATAAAATGCACAATTACCACTCCTCCCAAAACTGTCCTGTTCGAGTTGTACTGAGGAAGGTTGTGTGAAACCATCGAAATGCACGGTAGACTTCGACGTTTGATTTGAGTTGCTGCGAAACTTTTACTACACTGTTGTGATTGTCTGTCTTCTAAAGAAGAAAACACGAGTGAAAAAAAAATTGAACATGTTTGTGATATGGAGAGTTACCGTTGTCAACCGGTCGTGATAGATTTAACGTTGTTTTCGTACACTGGTGTTGTTGTTGAGCGTCATGGGAAACCTGTCCACATGTTGTGATTGTTGGAGAGCTCATGAACGTTGTACAAGGCTGTGACTTTAGCCTGCTAAGCACTTGTTGCCTTCCTTTGTCATATCTGTGATCTTGTACGAGGAGAAAATTATCGTCAGATAACAGACAGCGTTGAGATGAAGTTCGTTTCATCGTTTACGTTCCTGGAACAGAGCGAACGCAAGGCCAGAATAATAACCACGTCCTCAAACTTTGTTCAGGATAAAACCGATCGTTGTCGTCTTTTAGATTTCACTTTTGAAGTGTTGTTGCCACTGACTGCTTCGGAGTTATCTTTTTCAGCAGGTTGTGATCAGGAATAATACGATTTCAAAGGTGTTGTGATCAGTTATAACTTTTTTTCTTTTTTTTTTTAATAAAAAAAAGTGTCTTCATCTTCAAACAGCGACATGTTTCAGCGACAGGTTGTGATCTGGTACATGGAATATCATCAAACTTTTCTCAGGAGAATGTGAAGTTCACTACTATATTTTTTTTTCTTTTCTTTTTCATTTGTTTTATATCATCAGACCAGGATTCAAATACCACAGCTTGTGATTAGCGTTACGTGCATGATCATTCTTCAGTTGTGAAGATGTTGGTGTTGTAAAGTGGTGTATGTGAATCTTACGTCACCGGTGATGATATTGCAGAGAAACAGCGATGTAAGATGAAGTGGGGTTGTGTGGTGTGATACACACCAGTCACCTTACCCCTCAGTGGCTGGGGAGCGGTGGGGACGTGGGGTGGAGGAGGTGCAAGGGGGTGGGGGGTCGTGGGTGGTGTGGAGGGGAACTCGAGTGCTGAGTGAGGAGCTTAGACAGGAATTATTTATTAGTCACGCGCGCTCCAGAACGACGCAGTTTTCTAGCGTATATCTACTTCAGCTTGATCAGTGGAAGAAAAAAAAAAGGAGGAGAAAAGGAGCCGAAAAAAGAAACACAGTCTTTTTGTCTGGTGCTTGGGAAGTGTGAACATTAATTTTCACCTTCGGGTTTTTTGATTTTTTGGGGTTTTTTTGTTTTTTTCCTGCTCCGCCGTTGTTGTCTCCCCTCACACAGTCCATGACGATGTCCCATGTCCTTGACTTTATTTATTTTTTTATTTTTTTTATTCATTTATGTAGAATGGCTGTTTGTTTACCAGACAAAGAATTTTTTTTAGTAGTTTGAAAAGATTTGCAGGCAGTTAATTATATGGGTAATACTTTTATTAATGAGGTTGTGAGTGATGATTTCTTGGGGTGCAATATGTGGTCGGCAGGATTGCAACAAACAACGCTGACATAAGGATTTTACATGTTTTATGATACTACATATGTATATATATATATATATTACGATTTTACGACGGTTGTGCGTGAAGATATTACTGGCCATGGAGTTTTGTTTGTGATGACCATGGCGTTTTAAACAATAAAACAAAAACAAGAGTCTCTGATTTAGGAGCGTCGGTGACTAACCTAACTGACCAACAAAAACAACAAAATCAAAAACACCAGCGTCTGATTTCGGAGTTCCTTGTGTAGCGTCTTTTCACTATTAGTGATATTAGTAATGATTTCGGAGTGTCAGTGCCTAACTGACCTACCTACCAACAACAACAGCAGCAACACCAGCTTCTGATTTCGGAACGTGTTGACTGGCTAGTTAACCAGCTGGTTGCCCCACCTCCGGAAAGGAAGATGAGTCCGCATCGCACCGCCATAGCCTGCCATAGCCAGAGTTCAGTTCCAGAGACCAAACGGTGGTCGAGGTCTGGAACAGGTTTCGGCTAGCCTGCTCTCTCCTCCGTCATAGTCAGCACCGTCACTACCACCATCGCAGTTTGTGTATTTTCCCCTGTTCACCACCACCACCTCAGAGTGTGTGGTTTGCCCTGATCATCACGACCTAGCCTGGTCCCTCCTCCACCGTCATCAGCGCCATCACTACCACCACAAACTCAAAATTTCCCACACAGACCAATGTCCGTGTGACACCGCTCCTCAGAGCCCATGTCCTGCAAGACTGCCCTCTACGTGAAGAGCTGAGGCGCCAGATCTGGCCCAGTCCAGTCCCGCGGCACTCCAGGGCAAGTTGTGGGGAACGGCGACAAAGCTCCAGCGGACTGCGGAATGACCATCGTCTGAGCATGGCCTGGGAACGCTGAAGAAGAAGAAGTCTACCACCACGGTGTCTATTTTCCCCCAGACCACCACCACCACCGTGTGCAGTTTGTCCTGATCACCACAGGCACGCGCAGCGCGTGCTTCGCCCTCCCATATGGAGCGCGAGGACGTGCAGAAGAAGCAGCGCCTGCCCAACGGCCAGGTCCCTCCCGTGACCCTGACAACACCAGCAACCAACAACAAGTCTCGTGGACACAGCGGCGGCGGCGGCGGAGGTGGAGCCGTTATCCACCCGGCAGCGGGAAGCCTCAGCCCTAGGATCCTGGGCGGTGTGGAGGGGAAGGGGAAGGTGGGGTCAGGGGCGGGGTCAGGGGGACTGTTGCTGTCCTCCCTACACCACCACGACAACAAGGGGGGAGGAGGAGGGGGAGGCCGCCAGCCCTACCCCCACCCTCACCCCGCTTCTTCAACTGTTGCGACATCCGACAGTCCCTCCCTGTCCCTCAAAGGAACCCACAGACAGGGAGGAAGCCCTCGTCTTTCCTCCTCCTCATCATCATCCAAACTGCTCGCCAAGAGTTCCGCTACCACTACTACGGAGGAGCAACAACCACAACCACTGTCTCAGCCCGTCTCCAGGGGAGGCAATCAGGCATTGGTGGTATCAGGGGAGGAGGAGTTAGTTCCCCTGGCTGACAGAGCTAGAGACCAGCGCCGCACGGCCCGGAGCCCCCCCTCCTCCTCCTCCTCCTCCTCCTCCACCTCAGCTCCCACCAGAAGCGGCGTCCGCTCCAGAAGCTGCGGTAGCGTGACGTCAGAGAACAACGGTCACGTGAGGTTCGCGGAGCTTCCTGGTAGAAGCTGCGGAAGGTCGGACGACAGTCCCGGCGGGGAGAGGAGGAGGGGAGGGAGAAGGGAAGGGGGAGGAGACGCGTGTGCGCCCCCCACCACCCCCACCCCACCAACCCCACCACCACCATCACCACAACCAGCAGCCGGCGGCAGTGGTTCCAGAGAGGCGGTCAGTGACGTGTTGTGCGTGAGAGACCCCCATAGTGACGTCCAGCGCGACCCCCATAGAGACTTATCAGCTGCGCGGGAGGAGCACCTTACACGGGAGGTGTCGGCTCCTAGAGACGCACGTGTGAAGAAGGATGGAGGACCGGGGGTGGGGGTGGGGATGGGGGGTACTTTCCCGCTCAGTCCCGGGTCCTCGGGGAGGAGACAACTCCCGCTGCTTGCGGGCGACAACTCCTCCCTTGGCACAGGAAGCGGGTGGTCGCCCCTGGGAGCCCGGGGAGGTAGCCAGCAGCAGCAGCAGCAACGTGCGGGCCACGGTGCTTCTGCTGGTGTTGCTGTTACAGGAAGGGACGGTACGGCCAGCCCTGCGGGCAGCAGGAGGGACAGGGAGTACGCTGCGGAAAGCTTCAGTTCCGTTGCACGTGCTGGTGGTGGTGGTGGCAGTGGTGGTGTCGGAAGTGCCAGAACCGGTGCGGAGTCTGCCAGGCTGCAGGGTTTTCCACCACTACGCAGAGGAGGAGGGTGGTGGTTTCATGGACACTCCTCCACACGGTGTCGGCTCCAGACATTCAGAACCTCCCTCCTCCTCCTCCTGCTCCTCCTCCTCGTCTTTACAGTGTGTGTCAGACCTGACCGACAGACAGACCACCACCCCACTTCCTTCCAAGTCGAGCCTGAAGCCCTCCACGGGCAGATCCTCGTCTTCGGAACGGCACCGAGTTTCTTCGCATCAGTTCACAGACACCACCGCCACCGGTCTCAAACTGAACCCGTCCTTTCTCTCTTCTTCTCCTTCTTCTTCTCCTCCTTCTTCTTCTTTCTCTACCTCAGCTGCTGTTTCCTCTTCCTTCCCCTCCTCCTCATCCTACTCTTCCCCTCTTCTCAGACACGGACGTTCACCGGGTCAGAGCCACGGCGTTCTCCACGGCATCCTCTGCAACAGTAGTAACAACAGCCACAGTGGACCCACCAGTCCTGATGACTTCGCCAGCAGTTCATCTACGTCCTCCGTCAGTAGTGTGAGGGAGACTCTCTCCGATTCCGGAATCAGCAACAACACTGTCCGGAGGAGTGGGGGCAGGGAAGGCGGCCTCCCCTCCTCCTCTTCCTCCTCCTCCTCCGCCGCCCAGCGCGTGGTGACCTTTGACATGAGCGCCACGTGCTGCTCCAGGGACGACGGCTTCTCCACGTGCTCGCGCAGCAGGAGACCCCCCACCCTCCTCCTCCCGCCCTTCTCCCCGTCACCTCCCACGACATCCACTTCGACTAGAGACTCGCCACGCGGCGGTAGCGGTGGTGTTGATATTGGTGGCGGAGAGGACTACTTCCACCACCACTACTACTACAACTACCACGACGACAGCGGCTTCAGCTCTGGCCCCGAGAGTCGGGGAGGGGTACCCAGCACCTACGTTGGTGGGGGAGGGGTGAGGGGAGGGGGTCGGTCCCGGAGTCGCTCTGGGGAGAGCTGCAACAACAGCAGCAGCAGCAGCAACAACAACGACGCTAGCGGCGCGTCCCCAAGAGCGCGGAGCGAGAGTCTGCCTCCCCGCAGGAGGAAGAGAGACCTGGTCCTCGACTTGGACCTGACCAAGACTGGCAGCCTGGAGAGGATCATCCGGGACCTTCAGAGGAGAGGGGAGGGGGAGGGTTGATGGGGGAGGAGGGAGGAGTAGGAGGGGAGGAGTGTGGAGGTGCAGAGGGAGGAGGATGTGGTGGGACGGTGCCGAGCATCTGCATCATATCGAGTAGCTCCTCCAGCAGTTCTCCGGCCAGCAGCGGGGATTCCGGCTTCGTCCATCATCACCGTCACCACCACCACAACAAGCCGTCCTCTTCCTCCTCTCCCTCCTCTTTCCCTCCTCCTCTTCCTCCTCCCAGACAACAGCAACACCCCTTCAGCTCCCCCTCCTCCCCGCTCCTCCGCCACCACCCTTCCACCACCTCCCCAACCTCCTCCTCATCCACCTCCTCCTCCTCGGCGGATTCCGGCCCCACCCCGAGCCCCGCGCCCAGTCCAGACTTCTACCGGCGCAAGAACGGGTTTTCCCGATCGCTAGGGGAAATTTCCGCTCTGCTGGCCAAGAAGTCCATCGCGGACAGCTACGATCTGGAGACGTGCTGGTTTTGTGGGCGACCCATGGCGGGGTTTCCCCTCGGGGTAGGGGGTGTGGGTGTGGGTGGGGATGGTGTGGGTGGGGGTGCGGCGACGTCGTCTTCTTCGGTGGGGAGCGTGGGTGGTGGTGGTGGTGGTGGGGTGATGGTGGTGGTGAAGGGGGTTCCAAGTTCTCTTCTCCTCGTGGATTTCTGTCTGGAGGAAGGTGAGTATGATTGTAGTGTCTGTCTGTCTGTCTGTCTGTCTGTCTCTCTCTCTCTCTCTCTCTCTCTCTCTCTCTCTCTCTCTCTATCTATCTGATGTCAGATGTTTCCCAGATCGATCCTGAGAATGTTTTAGTTTTGGATTTTTGTGTCTGTTGATTATTTGTTATTTTCATTCTTCTTGGGGTTTTTGTTGTTGTTGTTGTTGTTGTTGCTGTTGTTGTTGTTGTTTGAGGGCAAAGGGGGTGTGGGCTGAGGGTGTTTTGTTTTTCAGTGACTCGGTATGTACACGTGATATTTTTCGTAGATGTAAATATGAGTGTTGATACATAATTTCTCGTGTTCCGTCATGTACCCTTACTTGAAGCATGTGTACCGTGTGTGTGTGGGGGGGGGGGGGGGGGAGGTGGGAAGGGTGGAGACGTGGGGGGGGGACATAATTTGTATTGCTTTTTTTAGTTGTTTGATGTGTAAACATGTTGCTGGTTTCTTTTATGACTTTGTCGTTTGTTGTTGTCAAAAAAAAAAAAAAAAAAAAAAAAGCCGCATCAGCTCTACTCTGCAGCGCTCGTTTTGACTCAGGAGGGAATATAACGACGGGTGGTGGGGGGTGTCTTTTTGTGACTGTCTACCTTACAGGGTTTTGTGGGTTGGGTTTTTTTTCATGACAAAGCAGACCTTTTTTTTTTCTTTATCCCTCCCTCCACCTCTTTCCCAACCTTCAATATTTGCAGCACTTATTCATTATACCAAGTTACATGCGTGTAAAACACACGCATGCACGCACACACACACACACACACACACACACACACACACACACACACACACACACACACACACACACACACACACACACACACAGATACGTAGACAGATACATAACCCCTATGCATGAAATATCTATGCATTCAACAGGATATATCTAATGCAATTTAAGGAACTCGGTTTCGTGTGGGTTATTAAAAACAGGAAGACACGTGGTGATCAAAGTGATTGTAGATGGCAGAAACTCGGTGAGTGTTTTGTCTGGTATATTGACTTGTGGACGACAGAATCACGATGCAATTTTCATGCGCCTATGTTTAGGTGCCTATAAATCGTCGAGATGGTATGCGTGTAGATTTCATCTTCAGGTGTTGGCTGTGGTTTTATCGTTTCAGCCTTCTTTTCTTTCTTTTTTTTCTTCCCCCCCCCCCCCCACCCCCTCCTTCCCCCCTCCTTTCGCTCATCATTTATTAAGAAAACATCCCTCGTCATAAATTCCAAAGCCCACTCCCTTACCCCTACACCTGTTCTCGTCAGTCATAGGAGAGGGAGTTATCAGCATCCGTCGGGTGTAATTATCATCTGTTGATCAGTTATATCATCACCCGCTAGTTGTATCATCATCCGTTAGTTATCGTCATCGTCAGGGTTTTTGGGGTGGGTTTTTTTCATCATCAATCGGTTATATCATCATTATTCATCAGTTAGCATCGTCAGGTGTTTGTTTTTTTCATCATCCATCAGTTATATCGCCGTCCGTCAGTTATGTCTTCAGCATCTTCCATCAGTTATATCGTCATTCGTCATCATCCTTCAGTTATATCATCATCTGTCTATTATATCGATCATCCGTCTATTATTTCATTATCACCATCCATCATTTATATCATCATTTGTCAGTTAAACATCCATCAATTATCATCATCTGTCAGTTATACAGTCATCTATCAGTTATATCATCGTCCGTCAGTTATATCATATCCTTTCGTTACATCATCATCCGTCACTTGTCATTGGTTATACCATCATCTGCCAGTTATTTCATCACCCATCAATGATATCACCATCTGTCAGTTATAAGCAGATAGAGTGGGGGTTATTCGGTTGTGAGCGTAAGGACGGTAGACATCCGCTTATCAGTTTGTCAGCTGTCATCGTCGTTGTTGTTATCGTCATCCTCGTTTTTTTGTCAGCATCATTTGAATCACCTGTCAGCCAGCCATCGTCGCCGTTGTCGATGTCATCATCTTCATCGCAGTAGACACCGTCGTCGTTGTCAGTTTATGTTGATCATGGTTCGTTAAGTTTGGAAACTTGATTTTTTTTCGTTTGTTTGTTTGTTGTGGGTTTTTTTGTGTTTTTTTTTTGTATTTATCGGTTGTTCTCATCTTGTTGTTATTGTGGCAGTTATGTTTTGTTATTGTTGTTATGTGCTCCTCTCGCTCTCTTTAAAATGGCTATTTTGCTTCGTTTTATTTTGGGTCACCTTGATCATTGACAAGATTGTGGTGAACACCGTTAGTGCTGCTTGTCCTATAACCACATTATCCTACTTGTTCTTGTTCTTCGTGTTCTTCTTCGTGTTCTTGTTGTTGTTCTTTGCTTCTTCCATTACGTCTCTCTCTCTCTCTCTCTCTCTCTCTCTCTCTCTCTCTCTCTGTGTCTGCCTGCCTGTCTGTCTGCGTCTGTCTGTATCTCCCTCTCTCTCTCTCTCTCTCTCTCTCTCTCTCTCTCTCTCTCTGCCTGCCTGCCTGTCTGTGTCTGTCTATATCTCCCTCCCTCTCTCCCTCTCTCTTTCTTTCTGTCTCTGCGTCTTCCTCTCGGGCTTTCTCACTCCACTCTGCCTCTCTCTCTCTCTCTGTCTCTCTTTGTGTCTCTTTCTGTCTGTGTCTCTGTCTGTCTAACTCTCTCTTTCTCTCTCTCTCTCTCTCTCTCTCTCTCTCTCTCACTCTCACTCTCTCTCTCTCTCTCTCTCTCTCCGCCACAAAAACGAGGTGAACTTGTGCAATAAGGGGACGTTATTACGGTAATGGGGTTCAGCTCTCACTGTGCTCTCCCATTGGTGTTTGTCTTCACCCCCATCTTCCTCCTCCTCCTTTTCCTCCTCCTCCTCCTCCTCTTCTTCTTCTTCTTCCCGTTATTCCGTCCTCTGTCGTCTTAGGTGAACTTGTGTTCTCGTTGTCTTCATCCTGGCTTCTTCGTTTGGATTCTCTCCTGTCTTCGTCTTCCTCCTCCTCCTCCATCATCTTCTTCTCCTCCCCATCTTTTGCCTTCTTCTCCTGTCTTATTTCCTCCCACGTGTTTTTTTTTTCTTTGTGCATTTCCTCCATATTATCCATTTTTCTCCAACCTCCCTTCCGTCGCCGCCTCCTCCTCTTCTTCATGTTTTGTCATAATCATCTGCCTCCTCCTCGTCCCCTTCTTCTTCTTTCTCCTTCTCCTTATTCTACACCTCCATGTTCTCTCACAATCCCCCCCTTCTTCTTCTTCTTCTTCTTCTTTCTCCTTCTCCTCCTTATTCTACACCTCCATGTTCTCTCACAATCCCCCTACTCTTCCTCCTCCTCCACCCCTCCTCCTTCTTCTTCCTCTCCTTCATATTATCCTCCGTATTCTCCTTATCATTGTCCTTCCTTTATCCTTCCCCTCCTCCTCCTCCTCCTCCTTGTCTTCCCTGGTTCACAAGGTATGACGATAATGACGCAACAGCTCGTGTCATGGGTGCACGTATTACAGCACACGAACACGCCGACATTTAGTTTTGAGTGGCACGCACGCACTTACGCATGCACGCACGTGAGCTGTTGCACACACACAATCCCACGTCCTTTGTGGACAGTCGCCTGGGGCGAGGAGGGAGAGGGGGGTTAGGGGATGGGGACGGGGGGGGGGGGGGGGGGCAGTCGGTTATCTAACAATCGAATGTCCCAGTTTTGTTGTGTTTTTTTAGTATCCGTGTCCACACACGGCCTCATCGTCATCCATAAGGCATGTCGTCCATTGTTGCCTGTCTCTGTCTCTCTCTGTCTCTGTCTCTCTCTGTCTTTGTCTCTCTCTGTCTCTCTCTCTCTATCTCCAGCCCCCCCCGCCCCCCCCCCCGCCCCCGCCCCCACCCCCCACCTCCCCATCTCCCCGCACATGTGTGTCTCTTTCTCTGTCTCCGTCTCTGTCTCTCTCTCTCTGGGAGCGAATCATTTCCCTTGGTGC
>NC_134892.1:9794453-9799453 GCF_041734735.1 Babylonia areolata | reverse complement strand
TCTGTCTTTCTTTCTTTCTTTGTTTTCTTTCTTTTTTCTTTCCTTTCTTTCTCACTGTCTTCCGTTCTTTTCTTTCTTTCTGTCTGTCAGTCTGTCTTTCGTTCTTTTCTTTTCTTTCTTTCTTTCTTTCTTTTTCTTTCTGTCTTTCGTTGATTTCTTTCTTTCTTTTCTTTTCTCTCTTTCTTTTCTTTCTGTCTGTCTTTTTTTCTTTCTTTAGTACTTTCGTTCATTTCTTTTCTTTCGTTCTTTTCTTTTCTTTCTGTCTTTCTTTCTTTGCTTCTTTCTTTCTTTCATCTTTTCTTTCTTTCTGTCTTTTCTTTCTTTGTGTCTGTCAGTCTGTCTTTTGTTCTTTTCTTTTCTTTCTGTCTTTCTTTCTTTGCTTCTTTCTTTCATCCTTTCTTTTCTTTCTTTCTTTCTTTCTATCTTTTCTTTCTTTGTGTCTGTCAGTCTTTCGTTCTTTTCTTTTCTTTCTGTCTTTCTTTCTTTTTTTTCTTTCTTTTTTCTTTCCTTTCTTTCTCACTGTCTTCCGTTCTTTTCTTTCTGTCTGTCTGTCAGTCTGTCTTTCGTTCTTTTCTTTCTGTCTTTCTTTCTTTGCTCCTTTCTTTCTTTCATCCTTTCTTTTCTTTCTTTGTGTCTGTCAGTCTTGTCTTTCGTTCTTTTCTTTTCTGTCTTTCTTTCTGTCTTTCTTTCATTCTCTCTTTTCTTTTCGTTCTTTCTATCTTTTCTTTCTTTGTGTCTCTTTCTTTCTTTCTTTCGTTCTTGTCTTTTCTCTCTTTCTTTCTTTTCTTTCTGTCTGTCTTTTTTTTCTTTCTATAGTACTTTCGGTCATTTCTTTTCTTTTCTTTCTTTTCTTTCTATCTTTCTTTCTTTTTTCTTTCTTTCATGAAGAGCAGCAGAAGTGGAAGGGCGTGTGTTAAATGAGCCTGTGGGAAAAGGTTTTTTTGTTTTGTAGGGTTGGAGAGATCAGTAGTTTATACGTTGTTGTTGTTGTTTCATTGTCTATCAGTGGTGTGTGTGTGTGTGTGTGTGTGTGTGTGCGTGTGTGTGTGTGTGTGTGTGTGTGCTGGGATTGGAAATTTTGGTTTAAACGATGTTTTCCTTACACTGGGGGCAGAAAAGTGTGGGTTTGGGTTGAAGTTGTGTTTTGGTATCAGGAGAAACTAGTGGTTTTGTGTAAAGAGGTTTTTTTTCCCCCATTCCGATTTGAACATTCTCTCTGTGTCTCTCTGTCTCTGTCTGCCTGTCTGACTGTCCCTCCCCCCCTCTCTCTCTCTCTCTCTCTCTCGTCTCCCTCTCCCTCTCTTCACTCCCTCCCCCATCCTACATCCTCTCTCTCTATTCAGAAAGAGAGAAAGAATGCGACTGTCTGTCTCTGTCACCGCCCCCCTCCCCCCCACCACCACCTCTCTCTCTCTCCCTCCCACCATCCTGCCTCCTCCCCTTCTCTTTCTATTTAGAGAGAGAGAGAACTCGTCTGTCGGTCTGTCTCTGTCACCCCCGGTCTCTCTCTCTCTCCCTCCTCCTTTTCTTTACTGTCTCTCCCATCTTCCATCCTTCGCACCCACTCACCTCTCTCTCTCTCTCTCTCTCTCTCTCTCTCTGTATCTCCCCCTCTCTCTCTCCCTCTCTCTGTCGCTCTCTATATATCCCTCCCTCTCTCTTTCTTTCTCTCTCTCCCTTCTCTTTTTCCCCGTTTCGCTCTCTCAGTGTCTCTGTCTGTCTGTCTCCCTCTCCCGCTCTCTCTCTCTCTCCCTTCTCTTTTCCCCCGTTTCGCACTGTCTATCTGTCTCTGTCTCTCTCCCTCTCCTCCTCTCTCTCCCCCCTTCTCTTTTTCCCCGTTTCGGTCTGTCTCTGTCTCTCTCCGTCTCCCACTCTCTCTTCCCCCCTTCTCGTTTTGTTTTCCGGTTCGTGTCGCCTCCCGCTAAACCTGAACCCTCCAGTGCCTGTGGTTGATTTATTCATTTTGATGTGTGCTGGCGTTCCTGTCTTACACATTTGTTCGTCCGTTCGTTCACCTATCTTTCTGATCAGTACACACTGTGTCCGTCTATGCTTCACTGGTACCACTATTGCGTTCGTTGGCTTCCATGCAAGTTTTCATTTCCACTCCCCGTTTTTTGTCGTGTGGTCGTTTCGTTGTTTGTGTGTGTTCATTCATTCATTCATTCACCCATCGATTCATCTCATCTATCATCCTATTGCCTGTCCATCCATCCATCCATCCATCCATCTGTCTGTTCGTCCGTCCATCCTCAGGCCATTAGACAGCATCATCAAGCAGCGTCCTTGTACAGATAATTTCTTTTTCTTTTTCTTTTTTTCTTTTTTTTCCCCTTCTTTTTTCTTTTTTTCATTCTCCATGCATGGGCACCTACTCGCACCTTCACTCTTATCTTTGAGTGGGTTTGCATGTGTGTACGACCGTTTAAATCCTGCCACATAGGCAGCCATACGGCGATATCAGGGTGTGTGCATGAGGATTTATTTATATTTCCATACCAAACCCAGCACTGACGCGATCTTTACGGGATCTTTAACGTGTGTGTGTTTGATATTTGATTTTCTGCCTGTGTACGTACACACGAAGATGGTTCAGGCACTATCAGGCCTGCACATTTTTGTCAACCCGATCGGAGATCCGGGCAAAACCTTCACCCGGCGCCTGGACCGAGATTCGAACCCGGGACCCTTAGGTTGAAAGTCCAACGATTCATTAACCACTTGGCTGTTGCGACCCCCCCGCCCCCACCTCCAACAGCCCCCCCTCCCCCCCTCAACCCCCAGTATTCCCCCATTTGACGTTATGTTTGTTTGTGTGAGGGAGGCGGGGGAGAGGTGGGAGGGGGGCGTAGGAGGGGATAGGGGTTGTGTAAGTGTGTGTGCATGCGTTTGTGCTTTCATGTGTGTGTGTGTGAGTGTGTGTATGTTAGAAGGGGGTTGTTGTTATGGTAGTGGTGGCGTGTGTGTGTGTGTGCATGCGTCTGCACTTTTTTTTGTAATGCACACAAATTGTGTTACTTTGTCGTTCAAAGGACACGATTTCCTCTCCGTTTCACTGTATCGGATTTCTAACAAACAACTCTGGAAAAAAAACAAGAAGAAAAAATAAACAGAGAGAGAGAGAGAGGCACACAGAGAGAGAGAGAGAGAGAAAGTGATCCTTTTTCTTTTCTTTCTCTCTTTGATTCCACGGTCATATGTTTCACTGACACTTTCTCATTTGTGTGTACAATTTTTCTTGTTGTTCCATCCCTTTCGCTGCATAATCATTGCTCAATGTCCATGCGTTGGTCGTGTGTGTCAGTGTGTGTGTGTGTGTTGTGTGCGTGTATACAGTGTGTGTGTGTGCGTGCGTGTGTGTGTGTATGCGTTGTGCCTTTCATGTTTTTATGTAATTGAGTGGTGGGATGGGTGCTAGGCCTTCAAACCAAAACGCGTAAGTCCACGCGCCGTAGGTAAGGAATCTTTTTGTATCTCGTTCTTTTCTCGTTTTTTTTTTCTTCTTGTTTTTCAAATCAGCTGTAGTATGTTTAGTGTGTGTGTGTGTTATAATGATATATATATATATGTATATATATATATATATATATATATATATATACAGAGAGAGACAGAGAGAGAGAGAGAGGGGGGGAGATTTTGTGTCAGTCTGTATACTTTTTGACAGCCCCCCTTTGTAAACGGAAGGTGAACTTATGTCTGTTTCAGTCTCAGCGGGGGTGAGGACAACATGGAGAAGTTGGCGGAACTGGAACGTCTACTGGCCCAGGCACAGAGTGATAAGCTGAAGCTGGTGGAGGAGCAGGTATGTGTGTGTGTGGTGTGGTGCGGTGTTTGTGTGTGTGTATGTATGTGCGCGCGCGCGTGTGTGTGTGTGTGTGTGTGTGTGTGTATGTGTGTGTGTGTGTGTGTTCAGCGTGGTGTGAGCGTGGCGTTCTTGTTCGATGTGGTGCGGTTGAATGTGGTGGTGTTCGGTGTGGTGTGGGTTGAATGTAGTGGTGTTGGGTGTGGTGTGGTTGGATGTAGTGGTGTTCGGTGTGGTGTGGGTTGAATGCAGTGGTGTTGGGTGTGGTGTGTTTGAATGTAGTGGTGTTCGGTGTGGTGTGGTTGAATGTAGTGGTGTTCGGTGTGGTGTGGGTTGAATGTCATGGTGTTCGATGTGGTGTGGGTTGAATGTAGTGGTGTTCGGTGTGGTGTGGGTTGAATGTAGTGGTGTTCGGTGTGGTGTGGGTTGAATGTAGTGGTGTTCGGTGTGGTGTGGGTTGAATGTAGTGGTGTTCGATGTGGTGTGGGTTGAATGTAGTGGTGTTCGGTGTGGTGTGGGTTGAATGTAGTGGTGTTGGGTGTGGTGTGGGTTGAATGTAGTGGTGTTCGGTGTGGTGTGGTTGAATGTAGTGGTGTTTGGTGTGGTGTGGTTGAATGTAGTGGTGTTTGGTGTGGTGTGGGTTGAATGTCGTGGTGTTCGGTGTGGTGTGGGTTGAATGTCGTGGTGTTCGGTGTGGTGTTTTTGAATGTAGTGGTGTTCGATGTGGTGTGTTTGAATGTAGTGGTGTTCGGTGTGGTGTGGGTTGAATGTCGTGGTGTTCGGTGTGGTGTTTTTGAATGTAGTGGTGTTCGATGTGGTGTGTTTGAATGTAGTGGTGTTCGGTGTGGTGTGGTTGAATGTAGTGGTGTTCGGTGTGGTGTGGGTTGAATGTCGTGGTGTTCGGTGTGGTGTGGTTGGATGTAGTGGTGTTCGGTGTGGTGTGGTTGGATGTAGTGGTGTTCGGTGTGGTGTGGTTGGATGTCGTGGTGTTCGATGTGGTGTGGTTGGATGTAGTGGTGTTCGGTGTGGTGTGGTTGGATGTAGTGGTGTTCGGTGTGGTGTGGTTGGATGTCGTGGTGTTCGATGTGGTGTGGTTGGATGTAGTGGTGTTCGGTGTGATGTGGTTGGATGTAGTGGTGTTCGGTGTGGTGTGGTTGGATGTAGTGGTGTTCGGTGTGGTGTGGTTGGATGTCGT